>NW_009218681.1:87961-92831 GCF_000690835.1 Fulmarus glacialis
GCCTCTGCAGGCCTCTCATGTACAATTTGGACAGTGGCGTTGGCTTGAGTAAGAGCTAAGCAAAAAAAAATGTTTATTTGTCCCATTGTTCACAGGAATTATTAAACACACAGCATGGAACGAAGCGAATCCCTGGGCAAATGCAGTCACCGACAGGTGTTCAATGCCATTGTTACCAGCGCTGGTATAAATCTGTGCCAGGTTTGGAGTGTTAAATATAGGCAATAGGATGAGCTGTTAATGTTTGCTTCAGTAGGACTGAGCTGAAGCAGGCAGTTAGAACGTCTGGCAGGACGAATCAACTACTGAAAAAATAGGTATTTGTTAAAGCTACCTAATAAACAGCAGTTTAGGTGGGTTTTGTATTCTTCCTTCCACTCATTAAGAGGGATAAGAAGATTTGTGGTGGATCTGGTACCTCATGTATGTGTCAACTGTTTCAGTAATTTCGTGCAAGGTGCATGCAAATTTTAAGCTCCTTGGAGCAAACTGCCTTTTTGCTGTCTTTATACATAGTCCTTGACATAACAGTCTTGATAAGGGCGACAGGGAAATTATTACATAATAGTACAGAGCAAGGTGTGTGCGTCATGGGAATTATGTCTGGAATTAACCCCTGCTCAGCCCTAAGAACCAGCATCTCTCAGAGACGTTGTGTCATGGTCCAGACCAGCCTTCTCATCCCAGCACAACGCTCACCTCCCCAGACCATACGCCTCCTTCCAAACATCCTTTCCCAACCCTGTCCCAGCCACTATCCCCAGAGCAGGACCCCAAACCTACCTGCCACCCTCCCCCTCCCCTGTGTCTCCTGTCCCCATGGCCCCATTGCTGCCCAAACGGTGCCAGGTCTCTGATCATGGCTGCTCTGAGCCTCAGCAAACACCACGCGTCAGCCACACCATGAGAATATGCCACATGCAGGTTTTATTACCGCAAAGGTCATCATTTGAGGTGGCTCAACCCTCTCTAAATAGCAGAAAAACCATCCCACAGCTGTACTCGAGCACCTTGTGCAGCACTGTTGGTGACAGGTAATGTTGTAGGACAACCCAGCCCTGCTGGACCACCAAAACCAGCACCCTTCACTTAACGTGGGCTGCTAAAGGCCATTCCTGCATGAAAAAAAAGTCTTTTTAGGTCATCTATTCCCAGGGTTCAGCAAAGGTTTGTTTCCTACAGACCAACCTTGTTACAGATATGATTCACACGATGATATTTCAATCACTTCCTCTGGGAGACTCTTTCCAACAATGCGGATTTCTTGGCTGTAGAAGAATTCCCAGGGACTGAGCTGAAGTTTTCCTTCGCCCTTGCAATGCATCCCCTCAAACAGCTTCAAACCGGGAACTTCCCTCCCTTCTCATTGCCCCGTTGAGGGGCCATATCGTTCCCCAAGGGCAGGTGCCAAGCCCGTGGAAAACCTGGGCTGAAAATCTTAAAAAATCAGACCTATAGTGATCCTATTATAGTTCAAAGAAGCCCACTAGAGAAAAAATGTAGCATGTTTTGTCCTTTTCATTATTTCCCAGCTCAGGGGTATTTTTTTGGTACTGATACAGCTAGAGTGAGACCAGGAAAATCCCGGTGACACACCAGGATTGTCCCATTGCCTGGCTATTCTGTATATGCACCCCAGATGCTTTGCTAAGTCTGTTCAGGAAGACTTCTGCTAATCAGGCAGTCTTCTGCTGTTTGATAGGATGAAACTTTGTCATGTTGAACTTCAAGAAAGTGGTGCTGTCTGAAGCTGAAATACACTGTTGCGTAGTGTGAACTCAGAAATGATGCCCTGCTAAATTTCCTCTTTTTTTTTTTCCTGCCCAAGTTATGTCCATTTTCCTCTGTTCAGGGACATCACTAGCAATTTCAGCAAAACGCTGACCCCTTGGTCATAGAATCATAGAATCATAGAATAGTTTGGGTTGGACAGGACCTTTAAAGGTCATCTAGTCCAACCCCCCTGCCATGGGCAGGGACATCTTCAACAAGATCAGGTTGCTCAGAGCCCCGTCCAACCTGACCTTGAGTGTTCCCAGGGATGGGGCATCTACCACCTCTCTGGGCAACCTCTGCCAGGGTTTCACCACCCTCAGTGTAAAAAATTTCTTCCTTATACCTAGTCTGAATCTCCCCTCTTTTAGTTTAAAACCATTCCCCCTTGTCCTGTCACAACAGGCCCTGCTAGAAAGTCTGTCCCCATCTTTCTGATAAGCCCCCTTTAAGTGCTGAAAGGCCGCAATAAGGTCTCCCCGGAGCCTTCTCTTCTCCAGGCTGAACAACCCCAACTGGTCCCCACCAGACAGGTCTTCCCCGTTTCATCAGAGCAGTGATGAACACGCAGTCACGGATCCGCTCCTGGAAAGAAGAGACAAATCTGATGCAGGTGACCTAAATCGGATGTCTTTCTGGAGGGGACCTGTTGCCGAGGACTGCAATGCACCTGCCAACGTTTTACCAGATGAAACAAGAAATTTTTACAGTGTGTGTGAGCAGCTGAGTGAGAGGGGGAGGAAGAGAGGCATTTTCCTTGCCTAAAAGACATATTTATGTTACGCAGGTGATAACTGAAGCAGAAGAGTTCATTGTCATTGGCTGGGTTTTCTTGCGGCACATTTACCCAATGGCTTGGTCCGCAGTTTTCCTCCCTCTCGCAGCTCACTCTCTCGCAGTTTGTATTTTGGGGAATTCTCTCTCCCAGGAAATACAGGAAAAGAAACTGCTTCTCCTGGCAAGAAGTTGTGGAAGCGATCCAGCGGACAAACAAAAAGTAAAAATGCAGCCAGATTCGTGGTGTTGCGAATACTGAATTGCAAAAAGACTTTGTATTAGAATTATTTGTTATAACCCATCGCTTGAGCATCTCTGAAAACAGCCTTCCTCCCGTGAGAAAGAACAACGCGTTCCTTTTTATTATTTTTATTATTATTACGGAGCTTAAGACACCATTGTGAAAGCCTTGTGGTATTAGATAAATTGTAAAAGATGAGCTGTTTTCCATTTTACTAAGTGATGCAGAAATATCACGAGACAACTCCTGATGTTGCAAATTTACCATTTAAGTAAAGCGAGTAGTTGAACACTGAGAAAAAACAAGTAGGAAACTGAGGCACAGGGAGTGGAGGTGCATTGCCCCAGTGCTATTTCGGTGCTTTCAAGTAGGAAACCGAGGTGGGCCTGAGGATTTGGGCTGTTTCAGGTCACATAGAGAAAGTTTATGGTGGACTCAAGAGAGCAAAAGCTGAGCCATCTTTCCCAGTGCTTAAATCCAGAAGTGCATCCATGTTGCTGAGACACGGAGAGCAAAAATGCGAGAGTTACTGCTAATTTCTATCTGTCTTGACCAAAGCATGAAACGCAGTCTTCTACGTGCCATGTGCACGCTGCTATCTCCCTTCCTGCATCCCACTGTCCCCTGCAGACCCTGGAGCCATTGCAAGGCACTGGAGGGAATCCCAAGGATAAGGGGAGCTTCTGGTGAACAACTATGATGCAAGGTATCCCCACATTTGAGGCACAAACCCACAGACAGGACCCATAAGTGTCGTCCCAGCATGTGTAGGTGGTAGGGGAGACAAGCAGGATGGACATGCCAGACAGGGATACATCTCCAGGTGCGTGGGTTGTTGTTGGCTCAGCACCCACTTAACGCTCTGTAGGAATTATTTTAAGCAAGGTATGAGGTGGAGAAGGTCTCAGAACTTTCCAAACTCTGCAGGAATTATTTTAAGCAAGGTATGCGGTGGAGAAGGTCTCAGAACTTTCCAAGCCTGCCTTCTGGCATGAACCCAGCCTGAGCTGACCTTAACCAGGAGAAAATGTTTAAGCCATCTGCCTTCAGAAGGCTCAGATCCACCAAAAGGATCCTTACTCTACATGTCCCATCCCACACCATGCTACAACCCTATCACCTACAACATGCAGCCATTCAACTCGATATCCAGCCCTCAGGAATGGACATAGAGCAACACCCCTGGAAACACCCTGTAACCCAGCCAACTATATCCTGGGCTGCATCAAAAGCAGGTCAAGAGAGGTGATTCTGCCCCTCTGCTCTGCTCTGGGGAGACCCCCCCTGCAGTGCTGCGTCCAGCTCGGGGGTCCTCAGCACAGGACAGACATGGACCTGTTGGAGCAGGTCCAGAGGAGGCCACCAAAATGATCAGGGGGGTGGAACACCTCTGCCATGAGGACAGGCTGAGAGAGTTGGCGTTATTCAGCCTGGAGAAGAGAAGGCTCCAGGGAGACCTTATTGCGGCCTTTCAGCACTTAAAGGGGCGTAACAGAAAGATGGGGACAGACTTTTCGGCAGGGTCTGTTGCGACAGGAGAAGGGGGAATGGTTTTAAACTAAAAGAGGGGAGATTCAGACTAGGTATAAGGAAGAAATGTTTTACACTGAGGGTGGTGAAACCCTGGCAGAGGTTGCCCAGAGAGGTGGTAGATGCCCCATCCCTGGGAACATTCAAGGTCAGGTTGGACGGGGCTCTGAGCAAGCTGATCTAGTTGAAGATGTCCCTGCCCCCGGCAGGGGTTGGACTAGATGGCCTTTAAAGGTCCCTTCCAACCCAAACTATTCTGTGATTCTGTGATTCTATCAACCCTCTTTCCTCCCCCAGCGCAGGCAGAGGCTCATGCACCCCTTGGACCTCATCCTAGGCTTGATCCTACTACATGGCTCCTTGCACAACCCATAGTCTTCCCATCTTACATAACACACAGAGACATATTTTTCCTATTGGCTACACAGACAGCAGCGAAGCCTGTGAAAAAAGGAAGCTGACCACAGGCTTTTGGGATCTGCTGCCCTTGGGCCAGAGAGGGGGATGCAAATCCCTTTATTGTTGGGTCGGGTTAGTTTTGTTTTTTTG
>NW_009218681.1:93136-99430 GCF_000690835.1 Fulmarus glacialis
TGCGTGCGGGTGAGCGCCCCCGCGGCCGCCTAGCCGGGGATGATGGGAGAGGAGAAGCGAAGGGGGGGTCCCGGCGTGGGGTGGGGGGGCATCTATTCTTAGAGAAAAAGGGGGGCCATGGTGGGGGGATTTTATTGTAAGACTTTGTTTACACCCCAAGCGGAATGAATCAAATGACCTTGTTTATTGTCGGTCTCCTGAATGGACGGCAGAGGGAGAGGGAGGAGGGATGGGGCGGGGGGGGCTTATATTATTGTTAATTCTGCCATTCACAGTTTCTTCTTCTTCTTCTTTTTTTTTTCCCACCAGGCATTGTTGCCAAGATAAAAGAATAAAAGGTGAAACTCTATTCCTTCCTTTCTCCATCTCTGCAGTATTCTCCAAATCCCCAGGCAGGCGGCTGTTGGGATGAAAGTGCCAAACCACGGAGCCGTGTACGAGATGCAGGGCCTGATCCTGCTCCTGCTGACCCCACGCCTTGCCAAACTCATTCTCCATGGTGGGGTGAGGGACCTGAGACCCCCACCCCAGGGCTCAGAAGGTCCTTCCCCAGGGAGGACACAAGGACACAAACCAGCCTTTTACCGTCACCGTTGGACGGACGTCTCTTTGCCCCCGGATGGAGGCAGCAGCATGGACACAGGGCTCACACGCTGGGCCGCTATTCTCAGGAAATAACAACGTCCAGGCAAAGATCGCGTCTGTGCCTGCAGTTTTTGGGAGTCGAACTGAAGCCCTCTTCGAAGGACCTGGCTTTTCAGCTAAGCGCCTGCTCTTGATGATGCTGGCTGCACGGAGGTATTTCAGTGCAAGTCCAGATCATGGTTTGTTTCACCTTTTAATTGGCCCCTGGTGATCCCCATCAGTGCTTGATAACTTCCCAGGCAAAAATCAAGCAGTTTTCAGCATATTTTACTTTACAGAGCTATAAAGGTCCCTGCTTGAGGAATCACGGGGTTGCTGAGAGCATGAAATGGTCCTTTTGGTTTGAGCATCACCAAGCTGCGACAACCCTCAGAAAGAATGACAGAGGATTACACTAGTTTCCAAATGGCTGTTTTCCCTCCCTGTCACCCTTTATAAACCCTTTACATGGTCAAGGAAGGAGGAAAAAATACTTCCCGAGCTCTGCGGCCCCTCCAGGGACACCCCTCTCTGTCCCTCAGGGTGCCCTTGGCTCCACGTGGAAGCCAGCTCTTGCGCTGGGACTGGCTGTGTTCATGGGTGATGCCCTCTATCTTTTTGCCTCACTTCTCTTTAAGCTCGAGGCACTTTGATTCCTTCAGGATCATATTTTCATTTCTTAATGGTTGAATTTTATTAGCACAATGTCAGAGATTCTTACTCAGGACGAGTCGAAACCTCATCCAGGCTTCTCCTCCTCTCTGCCATGCAACTTGCACATGTTGGTGGAGTTTTCCTTACCCAGAGACATCAGTGCAACATGGAAAGCATTCACATTCTTCAGTGCAAGCAGCTTTGATTAAGCAGCCATCCATGGATGTAATTTGGTTTTGCCCAAATCCCTCTTTCCCACAGCAGAAACGATTGCAGTGGAAATGCCAATCCTGGCTCACCGCCCTGCTGAATTGCAAAATGTGTCTGGCTTTTTTTTAATCTACTTGTATTGTCACCTTTTTCCTGCCCTTGATTTTAACTTAATCACTGTTTCAGCTGGAACAAGACAGGGGTGGATGCATAGACAGGAGAAAGCATGTCTGGTGGCCGTATCACTCATCATCCAAGTCCTCCCTGCTCCACTGGATAGCTAAGTGAGAGTTGGAGAGAGAAACAACATCAGCAGAACAGGCTAAGTATGTCCCAGCTCACTCCCCTTTTGTGGCTCCGGCGTTTGTACACACTGTCACAACAGGGAATTAGACCTGCATCTCCCATGCAAGCATCCTAGACAGTTTGTCAACCAATCTGCTGGGGACTCATTGGAAACTTGATTTTTCAGTTCAGGCTCTAACATCTCAGATGTGAGATGACCAAGCCTGTCCCATCTGACCTCCAGGTGCTAACCCAGAAGACAGAGATCTCTCATGTCATACCTGCCAGGGGATGCAGATGTCTCAGATCCTGCAGGACATCTCAAATGGCACTAAGTGCCTGTGTGTGGGCAGCTGAATGAAGCACCTCATGTCTGTGGCATAGAGATCTACATCCGAGGTAGGTGTTTAGCCTTCCGTTAACGTCAGTAGAAACCCAGCCAGCACAGTCAATGAAGTGAGTCATCGGACCAAATGTAGGTTTCTGATTTAGGGTGAGGTGAATCACTGGCTGGGACCATTTGCTAGGGCTTTATAGGCAATAGTAGGAACCTAAAGACCTGATCAGATATAAAAGCATGTGCCATAAGCATCCGAAGTGAGGTGAGATGAGCTGTACTCAGCAGCACCGCAACAGTCACAGGGCTGTAGCCCTTTCCTGTCTCCCCCAGTGAACAGAGGGCTTCTTGCAGCACACAGTGACCCACCGCACAACATGGGCAGGGGCCATGTGAATCCATGAGAAGCCAAAGCGTTCAGACCCTGAGAGCTGTAACACCCCCGGGTACCAACTTGGCATATGGCTTGGGAAATGCACCTTTCCCAGGACAGGTCCCGGGGAGATCCTGCTCCTGTGCTGGAGCTGGGTTTAGCTGAATTAAGCCTCATCCTCACGATGTACGTCTTTCACCATGCTGGCTTATGGAGAAGTAAAGTTGTGCATGAAACTCAAGAGCTGGACCTACAGAGGAGCTCAGATAACATGATTATAATGGTCCTTTCTGGCCATCAAAATAATGGATCTATTGTTACTACAAGGTTCAGGGGGAACAAATAGGCTAGCCTTCAAAAAGGCATTTCGTAGCCCTGACCATGCTCACCTGCTCAGCCACTGTTAGAGACTGGATGGACTCATCATCTGAGGCTGTTTGACTGTTCTTACATTTTTTCATTATATTCTGCCTTACAAGGTTTTCCCCTATTATTTATTCACTTACCCAATCCTTGCTTGGACATAGACTTCTCGCCAATTAATACCAAGGATTATCCCATGTTTTTCAGTCAATGCTGGGCTACAGTCAACGTTTTGGTCCTTGGCTTCCTACATTCATGTGCTCCAGTTTACTGGCAGAATAAAACTGTTGCCTCATATCCCTCAGATTTACCTATGGGAGCACAAGTCTTACAAGGAGCGGCTGAGGGAACTGAGGCTGTTTAGCCTGTAGAAGAGGAGGCTGAGGGGAGACCTCATCGCGCTCTACAACTCCCTGAAAGGAGGTTGTAGCGAGGTGGGGGTTGGTCTCTTCTCCCAAGTAACCAGCGATAGGACGAGAGGAAATGGCCTCCAGTTGCGCCAGGAGAGGTTTAGACTGGACATTAGGAACAATTTCTTTACTCCAAGAGTGGTCAAGCCTTGGAACAGGCTGCCCAGGGAAGTGGTGGAGTCACCATCCTTGGAGGTATTTAAAAGAGGTGTAGATGAGGCACTTAGGGACATGGTTTAGTGGGCATGGTGGTGTTGGGTTAACGGTTGGACTCGATGATCTTAGAGGTCTTTTCCAACCTTAATGATTCTATGATTCTATGATCTCTCCCATGGCTGCAGGCAGGTAGTTTTGGTAACTAGCTGTGAGTTTAAGACATGCTCCTGAGGGTATGAGGTGGCCACAAACCTTGAAGCTTTACATCAATGTTAGAAGAGCATAATTTTGGCCAAGGTCCAGAAACCCTTGGCTGAGTACAGAGATGGGAAAAGAGAATTTAAAATATAAAGAGGGAGAAATGGGTGAAGAAAAGTCCTGCCTGTTACCCAGAGCCAGAAGAGAGAAAGGACAAGGCGTATTTTGGTCCTGATACCATGGGAAGGCAGTTACATAAAAGCCTGTTTCACTCCAAGTGGCCCAGTCTGTCATCCTCTGCTTGCAGTAACATGCGAACACCTTGTTTGCAGACCAGACCATCAGTCCCCAGCTTCAGAGGTGAGGATGGGAAGCCACAAATTTCAGTGAAAGAAGGTACGAGGCTATAACGGTGAGGCAGCAGCCGTGGTCCTCGGATGAAGAGCATGCCCCAAGTAGGAGGAATGAATCACCCATCTCACTCCACAGATAGCAAAAACCAAGTAAGTGACCTTCTTAGCCTAGATACTAAACTTTTAGCTAGGGAACCAATTTTTACTCCCCAAACCAGTCTCTTTCCTAATAGGTATATCAGCTAGACCGTGCAAACAATTCTGTAATGCCCTCATCACCTCTCTGTCTCATGGTGCACCATGCATCCAAATAATCCAGATCCTCTAATATTTAGGCACTTAGCTCATCCTGATTGCACTCAGACTTATACTAAATGACTGGCCACCAAAAAGCATTTGGATCTACCTGGCTAGGAGGACAGATAATTGCAGTATGGCGTAAGGTTTGCTGTATGATAAACATAAAGCAAATTTGGTGTGGCTTAGAGCTGGATGATGCGACACCGTGCCCTGAGATCTCTAGGCTTGGATAAGGCTGAATATTTATAAATCCTTCTATTATACTAAAACTTGGTTTTGTGGCATCCTGTGCAGGGATTAAAAAAAGGGGAAAAAAAGCCCAAAAGAGGGAGTTTCTGCCATCTAGAGGTCATATTTTTCAATTACAATCAAGACTGAAAAAGGTAAACCATAATTTGACCTATCTTGAATATATGCATGTAAATATATATGTATATACATATGTTTATACACTTTTTCCAAAAATAAGCTTTTACAGGCAAAGAGTTGAGCAACTCCCTTTTCTCTATGGATTTGCTGCACGACATTCTGTTTAATTCCTATTTTATTCTTACTGCAGTATCTCAGCACTGTTTGTGTTAGAAAGGTGCTGGCTAAAGCACAGCAGAAACCAAAGTTTATTTTTCATTTCCTGACAGGGAAGAAAGTTTTTAGAAAAAGCCACAAAAGAGGGGGGGAGAGCAATAAGGTTTTTCTTTTTTTTTCTTTTAAGCCCTCAATTTGCATAAGATAGCCGATAGCATCATTAGCATCACATTTTTTTATGCTTAACACTCTCAGATAAGCTCAGCCTTTAAAAGAATTCAACTTCTGTTTAAATAGCAAAGCAGTGGCTTGATATTTCCCATGTGCCATACATGGACATTACGGTGCAGTTTTTAAAATCTTAATAAACTAATAACAAAATAATATTTTTCTTTCCTTATGGTTATGTTCACTGTGTTACACAGATGGCCAAATTATATGATAAGAAGAGTTTCTTCTGACCTGAAAGTCCATTGAAGTTTGAGCAAAACTCTTTTGAAGGTCAGAGTCCGGCCTGTGATTGTTGAAATTCTTTGAAAACCCCCATTTTAGGGGTAGCGGGTGCCATTTTGAAGTCCCCTATGAGATTCCATTCAATGTTCAAACCCACTGCGTTCAGCAATGCAAAAGGCATCTCTTGAATGTGGTATTACAGAGGAAAATCCAACTTGCCCAGTTTATGACATGGACACAGTTTCCCTATTTCCATCTCATATTGCCCAAACTTTATCATCTTACCTGGCTGATAAAGGTCTAACAACTAGGGAAGCACATGAAAAACTTGTCTTATTTTCACTACGTTTCGTTTCTGCACCAAAGTGGTGACTGAGAGAATGAGCGCACTGAGTCAGATCCAAACTGGGTCTTTTAGCCCAGTTTTATATCTCCAAAACCAGTAAATAGGAGATGCTCAGGGGAAAACTGTAAGAGCGTGACAAGGAGAAAACAATCCTTTTCCTGGCATCTGAACTATGGGAGCATCCCCAGCCTGAGGTCAGCACCATTTTGTGAAATCTTTGGATTTAGCATCGCAGGACACTGCACTGTCCACCACACTATCTAGGAGCTTAGCTTGTCCCACGAGTTTGTGGCTCCTTTCTGCAGGCCAGACCCCCGTGCAAGGCATGGCAAAGCCTACAGCCCTCAACCCTGCGTGTCTATATCAACCTGTGCCAGTTTCTCTCTTGCAGGGTAGTCTTTAATACTTTATTCGCTGTAATTTTAAAACTTCCAAGTGATTAGGCTTCGACTGTTTTCTTTGGGAAACCATTTCCCACCTAATAGCTACTACTACGGGAAGATTTTCTTTTCCCCTTTCTGCTTTTTGAAGGAACATTTTCTTAAGGGATGAAATAGGTCTTAAAAAATAAATAGCAATTTCTACTTATGCCATCCATCTCTTCCACGGGCCAGAAAGTAGAAGAGCTTTAGCATCAGATTTTTCAAGTGCTCGGCACCCATAGTACATGGCACAAAAACTCAGTCATAGAATCATAGAATCATAGA
>NW_009218682.1:0-12290 GCF_000690835.1 Fulmarus glacialis
GTCTTTTCCAACCTTAATGATTCTCTGATACATGGCTCTAGGTGACCTTTGCTGTTATTGGTTAGGATGTCTTCTTCCTTTTCCTCATTGTGAAAACAGGTTGTTTATTTTGTAAAACAAAACTTACTAATAGTTTATATTTATACCCTCACCTAAGGAGTGTGGGAGTAGGTGGCCGGTGTAACAAGGGTTGTAGCCAGAGGTCTTTAAGTTCCTGGTGAGCATGGAAGCCACAGTAGTATGTAGGTGCATGCAGAGTAAACAGCCTCAGTAGTATAGGTGGCTTGACCATGGGGCGGCTGAGGCAGTCCTCCATGGTCTAGTCCTCCAGGTATGGCACATACATTATGTTTCCATACCTGTTTTCACTGATGAAGTGCCCTGGTGTTAAGTTATCCAAGGGCAACAATGATGATATTTAGTAATGATATTCACTATCTCAGTGAAGTATCTTGAGATTGATAGATGCTATGAAAGAATGATATTAATAACGAGAGGAAGTTACTACCACAGCTGTAAATATGGATGAAAAATATCATACCGAACAATTTTGACAAAACTGCATTTTTCCAAAGAAAACTGAACCATCTTGTGGGACTGCATAAATTCTAACACCGTTTTTGACAGGAATGTGTCAAAATGAATTGTTTTACCTTTTTACTTCATTTCAGTGGTGTCAAAATATTTCATGTCAAATCATTCGTGTTTTGCTATGACTGCTTATGGGTAGGTTGTACCTGTGAGCTCTCCCCTAGAAGCTCTCTCCTAGACTCTGTTCTGTGGGTTCTCTTATCAGGGTTAGCTTTCTAACCCAGGTAGATGACCTGATGATAACACTGCTTGTCCTCACAGCCTGATTAAGGGTGAAAAGGCCTTTGTACTCTTTCTTTGTGGATTGTTAAGAGAAATAATAATCTGTAGATATCAATCTTTACTATATTCAAATCTTTCTGTGTGGATCCTCACAAATCTTTCAGTCTTAATATGGAGCTCTTTCATGTGTTTGAAATGCTCTGATTGCAAGAGAGTGCAATGCAGTTAATGTTAGAAGACACTTTTCTTCAGGAGCCCTGGGCATGCGACTAATTACAGAGACACAGAATAACATCTTTTAAATTGATATACTGTTTATTCATCCAAAAGTACATAGGATGCATACAGCCTGGGGCTTACCTATTGCAACCCTTAGTTGAGATCTGAAGTCTTGGGAAATGACCTTAGCTCCATACCACAGCATTGCAACAGCTTCTGTCTAACTTGGCACAGAGAGACAGACTTTCCTCCTCCTGAATACTGCAACTCTCAGCTGCACATTCCCCTCTATTTTCCTCCAGGCCAAGGTCCTTAACAGTTCAGTGGTCTTTCTAACCTTGAGAAATGGGCTGGTGAAAGATATTTCTTACTGACTGGTTCACCAATTATTTCCCCCAAGGACTTCTAGTACTCTGAGTGAAGGATCCTAATGATGACATTACTTTGTTTTCTGCTTGTTATGACTAGCAGCCCTCTTTGATTTAACTTCACACAGCCAACCAAAATAATGTCAAGCAGGTAAAAGGAGATACATCAAACCCTCAGACACAAAATAAGGAGAAAAAAACACTTCTAAAAAATCAACTGCATATCATATTGATGAGGGTTACAAGAACATATTTTCACACCTCAAGTTTATTCATGAAATCACATTTCAGCTAGGCTAGGTAGAATGAGAATTTGATATGCAAGGAAGCATTTGTGTTAGATTTTTATTTCTGCTTTTATATTATCTTTGCTTAGTTTTATTATCTTCCCTCTCCATTTGTTTCCAATGAAGTCCTTCAAGGCTAGATAAGAAATAGGAATTGTACAATGGCCAAAGCCAGAGGTACAGAAGACCGTCTGCTCTGTTAGGACAGTCAAGAACCACAGCTTAATTCTAGTCACTTAGCAGTGTCCCCAGTCTTCTGTTGTGGTAGTCACAACTGGGAATGCAGGAAAATGAAGAAAACAAAAGGATGAGTTTTAAACACTTCTTTCTGTAGTTCATTGATCTGTTGTGTTGAAAGGAGCTATTCCCAAGTATTTATTTGGGAGGCTGAAAGATGTGGTCATGCATTCACCACCCCTCTTCTCCTGGGCTGCTTGTTGATCTTAGAAATTCCCATGAAACCTCGGCCTTGCTGTATTGGGTCTGGCGGTTGAGCGCCCCTTGACAGTATCAGAAACTCTGCATAGCTGAGGCTGGGAACATACTCCTACTGCCTGGCCCAGGTGTCAAGTGGAACAACACTGAAACCTTGAGAATTTTCAGTAATTACCATCTGAGACTAGACTGTGGCCAGGATGGAAAATTACAGATGACTAAAGCCAAACTTCTTGCGAACCTATAAAGGGTGGTCCTAGGTGAGCTTTCCAGGACCGCAGTGGGCTGCACCCAACATCTCCCTCTGAGTGGGACACCTCTCACAGCTTGCAAAGTCTTGAGCCGGCAATATTCGGAGGCCCGTCGTCCAATGGGACCTGGACTGAAACTCTTCACTCCTCGAGGCTCAACCCTCGCCCATTGAGAAATGTTGAGATATTTTACATGAATATTTCTTCGCCGAACTAGAGGAGAATTTTTAACAGGTACCTTTTTTACATTTATATACATATATTTCTGTCTCTGTGTGTGTGAACTAATAGTAAGCATAATCTGTAATTAAGTCATGATTGTAGTAGACTCTACTAACACTTACTTTGTAAATATTAAATTAGTTAATGATTAAGTGCTGCTAAAGTTTGTTAATGATTAGTTAATGATTAAGTGCTGCTAAAACTGTGAATGAACCCTAGACTGCAGCTAAATACATGTAGTCCCTAAGATATAAACCCTTAGACATAACATGATTTTTCTTTATATGTTTCCTCCATGCGGTAAGTAATAGAGTGGACCTTGCCATTGAACTCTGTTAAGTCGCACCTTTCTAAATCTCTATTAAAATCACTTTCTGCTAATACCTTTGACAGTGATTCTTTGGGTGGCCTCTAAACTACTCATTCACGATAAAAGGTCAGCTTGCCGGGTGGTATAACTAACTTTGGAAAAAAAATACTTAAAGAAATGGGGAACTGGAAAATGGGATATGATAGAATATCTAACATCACTTTCTTTGGTAAGGACAGCTAGGCAGAGTTTATGTGGTAGGTAGTACTATGTCTGAGTAGTAAAATATATACTGTAATGACACATGAGGAAATTACTCTGAAGCTAGAGAACGTGGGAACTAGCTCAAAAATGATTAAATGAATAAGGAGCTGAACAAAGAATAGACGGTAATAGACAGATAAAGGAAGTGTTAAGATAGGGAAAATGGTTGTAACCTTCAGTTTTCCTGAAGGTATAGTTCTGAACAGATAATTTTTAATATTTTAATTAATGGTGTAGGTATGAAAACAGGGGAAAGGAGCTTTAAAACCCTTATATGCACTGTTTCCAAAGCATCCTTCTTTATTGGCTTCTGCTCCAGCTCCATACCTTTCCTGTTTCAAGTAAAGTGCTTGTGAAGTCCATCGTATGATACAGTAGGAAATAAACCCCCCAGTATTCACAGCTCTGTTATCCTCTTGGAGATTTCTTGCACAAAATATTTCCTTTTGTGATGCCTCAAACACTCCATCTTCTCATAAATCGACCAAACCACCTATCTCCATTATCAATCAGCTCTGTGTCTGTTTAGCTAAACTCTATCATTTCTGTTCCTATCACCCACTGGAGGACAAATGATGGACTACTAAGGAGTAGTCTTTGTAAAAGTTGTGTAATGTTGTTAAAGGTTAAAAAAGCATTCAATGATTTATTTGGTTAAGCAGGTGTTTCATTGCTGGGATTTCTTTGATGTTCGTGTCTGTTTCCCCTGTGGCAAAGCTTGTGGTAAAGTAGTATGTAGGAACACTTTATAGCTAGGAAAAGATACAAATCCCTTTTGCTTCACTTCAGATTGTAAGCAAATAAAACAGTTTGATAGTTTTCTGAAAAGATAAGCGTACCCTAATTCTTAGATGTAGTTGTAGTTTCTTGATTTTCTGGGAAGAAAGGGAAATTCTTTCCAGTGATTTATGACAGAATTTAGTAACTAAGAAGAATCTGCTGTGGAGATGAATTTTCTACCTACCTTTCAAAAAATAATGTAATTTTGGCATTTGGACAGCCACACCACAATTTAAAGACTAACTTCTCTGGTAACCAACACATCCTGTTTTTATTTCAAATGCAATTCATGAACTGCTCAAATAGGATTCTGACCAGGCTAATACATACTTTGTATGCCATAATTCAGGAAGGAAATATTTTCATATGTTTATGTTTTTAAATTAGAGTGCAAAAAGTAAATAAACATAGGGGATTTCATTTTTAGTATTAATTGCACTGAAGAATCACAAATCTCCATGAAAATAGTCATGAAAATTTTCATTAAATTTCATTAAGAACCCACACAATAATGTGTGATATATTTTTAAAATAATATGCTAAATACTGATTCTTCCAATCTGTACTTATTGTCAGTCAAGAATTGATAGGTAATAATAATTTTCAAATTATTAGAACCATAATTGATTTGACACCTCTATTTTATTGTGTGATTTCCAATTGGATGTCCTGATGCTACAGAAGGTGTCTTTTTCTGGTTTTTATTGCATTTTATTACTATTACTATTGTCTATTAACTTCACTCATTTATTTACCAGGAATAAATTTTGATACTTCTTTAAGCAGTTTGACATAGAAGGCAGAAAAACATAAGTTTCTATTTCTTTGTGCAAAAAACTGTAACTCACAGGGATCCCATTCATATATCTGTGTCTTGTTATGACGGGTGGTTCTGAATATGTAAGTACTGATACATGAAATGGGACAGAAAATTGCCTTATGCTTGGTAGGTAAATGAGTCTTAATACGCTGATGGTATATGCAAGCTTTTACATTGGTGGAAAAGGCACGTCACAATTGAAGGATGTATGATTCAAGTTCCGTGTACTCACTGTAGGTTAATCCTGGAAGATAAAGAAAGTGTCCCAGACGTCACTGCCAACAAGTTTTGGCAGAAAGTAGGACAATGAGGAAGGCAAAATGACCACAGATTTTCCAAGACTGAGATCTTCTTTTATCACTGTAAATTCTATAATGGCCATTCAAACTAGCCTTTCACAGTAAAGAAAAATTTAAAAAGGCTGAAAACCTAAGAATAACCTCCATGTTTGATAATTTACATATCTCTTAGAATTAAACTCATTTAAATATAGATATTGCTGAGAGGGAGCGCTCTCAAGTTTTGGAAACTCTGAACCCAGGGGGAAATCAGATAGACAAATTTAGCACAATGACTCATTTTTTTTCAGGCACGTATATATATGTATTTCAAGTCACATGGAATAGCCTAAAGCTGAAAATTTAACATTCCCATTTTAACAGTTGCTATCCAAAGGGAAATAAAAATTATGGCTAGATGAAGATTATTAGAAAATGTCAGTGATTTTAAAGTTTCCTTTAAAAAAATAAATGTCAGGTGGAAATAGCACTGCATACTTTTCTAAATTGCTTTACAGATTGTCTGTTAGTAGGTGTTGCATTGTACAGTACAAACAGTTCTTTCTCTTTAATATTATGGCAGCATCTGGTGGACCTGAACATGCCTGTGTTTTGTTAGGTGCCCTATAAACATTGAAAGAAGGAAAAGTATCTTTGGATTCAACCCGAAGTCTGTATTGTGTTAACTTTTCTAGCAGTAAATTTTCTGGGAATACTGATACAAAAGAGTTGAAGAATGTAGGTTCAGAAACCTTCTAGTGCCACAGAATATCTTGTCTCTCCTTGGCAGAACTGAAGCTTCCTGATTTCACTGTAATTCTTTGTTCCTTCTTTTACATGCCTGTATGCACAAATGTATATGATATTCCATATTGCAAAGAGGTAGAAGTTGCACAGTAAAAGCAAAAAGTCATATATTTCATTCTTCCATATTTCTGTTTTGTTTACTTGCAGGTATCTATTTATGTGTACATAACAAACAGTGAAGAGTAAGGGTGAAGTACAAAAACCTTTTGGTTTTACCTATGCGTACAAAAAATTATATTTCTTTTTCTGGAGCTACCAAAATTGTCAGAATTGCTTCTTTCAATGGGCTGCGATACTGAGAAGAAAACACTCAGAACAGCATGTCAGAGTGTTCTCCAAGACAGCAGTGGTGTTAGACATCTGCACTCTGAGAAGAAACTATTGAATGTAAGAACTGAAAAAGTGATGAACAGAAAATAGAGATGGAACTAAATTTTAATTTTTTTCCTTGAGTCCCACACTGGTTGTTTCAGATATTTTCTATCTTTGTGTAACACAAATAGCCTCTTTCTTTTATAAAACTGTTTTTTTTTTTTCCCTTTGAGGCATTCATGACAGAAAGCAAAATCTTGAGGTCTTTGCATTGGTGATTTATTTTCTATTTTCAGCATGTATTTTAGATGACCCATGGCATTTATCTGACTTTATTATACCATATTTAGCACTACAGGAAATACTTTAGTAAATCTAGCATGGTCACTCATGTTTTTGGGACTCCTGAGACATTTATACTTTAAGATGGATAAAATAGCCAAGAGCTAGAAATACGAGAACTCCGAATTTAACCTTTTTGAAAGTATGTAGGAAATTAATATTAGCTTACTATTGCCACAAAAAAAAAAAAAAATTTACAATAAATTGGAATAGCCACTCTGTCAAGTGTCACTTTGTAACTGTTTTACAGAATAAGATTAAAAATAAAAGATATTTGATGCAATGCCAAAGATCATATTGAACTACAAAGATATGTTCACAACCAAAAGCTGAAGTGTTTGCCAAATTGTAATCGAACTGAGCACATGCAAAATGGTGAGTATGTAAACAAAACCTCTTTTCTTTAAGCACAATTGATTAACATAATTATGAACTATCAAAGGAACAAATAACTAGTTAAGTCTTGGGCAGAACAGCTAGTTACTTCACTGGAAATTCTGATAACGAAAGTGTTTAAAGGTTGGATATTTAAGCGATACTGTCAATGATGTTTCTGTCTATAACAATTGATATTTTTCTTCCCCAAAATTATACTTAACATTCCTTTGGTTTTTTTTTTTTTGTTTGTTTGTTTGTTTTTTTCCCCAAAATAGACTTAGGGCATCACTTTCTTCAAGGGCTGAAACTTAACAACAGTGATAACAAATGTTCTGTCAAATGAGTTGAACAAAAGGTTTTTATTATGATTCTACAGCAAATAGACTTGTGGAGCACTGAAGCAGAAGAAATGGGTTCTTTTCTTTGTTCTCTCTACTGTGTGATATGACCGCACAGTATATGAAGAGCAGATTTCCAAAGCTTTCCAGGAAGCTTATCTGTCTCTAGAGATTAGAAAATTATATCTTCTCATAAAAATTGCCACCACTATAATGACTACTATAGGCAAATGCTTGGTAGTGAAACATCAATGTTGGCTTTACAGCACTAACCACTTAAAATGTATACTTTTCTTCCAGAAGTTAAATGATCCATTTTTTTCACTTTTGTGCAGGCCCTGTACAAATGTTCTTGAAATAGAGGAATATAAGAAAATGTGAAATTGAAATATTGTAGAAAATTTCACATAATCCTGCCATTGCAAACCAGCAAATGGAACATCTGGTAGAGGTCAGTTTGTTGCAGCTGGCATAAAGAAATTGCGAGGGATCTTTAAACTACAGCAGGATTTCAATCATCTCCAGGCTTATTTGTATAAATTTGACTTTAAACCACATTCTCACTTATCATAGGACTCCAAAAAGAACATAGATCACTCAGAGGACCTTTCTGTTATCACCTTTAGAATCAATAGCAAATGAAATTTAGGAAAAAACCATACTTTGCAATAAAGATCTGAATGTCTCAGATGGGAAAGACTGATTAATATGAAATGCGTTAAGCATTTAGGCTGTAGAAAATTCATGGAAATACAAGCTCCAAGGGAATTTGTAGAGTTAACTCCCCTAGGCTTCTTAGAAAATCCCAGCCTATGTCTTGAACGCTGTGTTATATAGAGAACTAGTTGTTCTCCAGCAATAATGTTTAATGCATTTCCATTTCTTTCAAAAACCAGTAAATCATTTTCCAGGAGCAAATTTTAAAACGTATCAACTTCCTTTCATTGTTCCCAAAGGCTAGACAAAATAACTCATAATTCCATGGTAAAGTTATAATTTTATGAGATGTTCCTTATACACTTGATGTCGTTGATAAAATAGATCATTCTGATTTCATAACTTAATTTTTGTAGCAACCATAAACTAATATTCCCTACTTGAAGAAAGAAAGGAGGTAGTTTTCTGCTTATGACTGCTCATGATTTTTTATGAACCAAGATTAGGCTAAATAATATTCTCTAGTTTATAAAAGCAAAGTAGGAGCTACTGTGTTGGTTGAACTGTAAGTTGTATAGTTTCAAAAAGTGGACTGCTTTTCTCCTCTGTTGAACAAGGTCTTGGGAGGGAAATGATCCGGTAAATCTGTCAGACAGCTTCCTTCAGGCTCCATCAATAGTGCAGTAATGAGATTTTAAAGCTGCCACCTTTTCAACATCTACTGAAAAAAAGCAAGAGCATATGAAGTTGGGGGTAGGGGATCTTGCCTATGTACAAGCAGATAACACAAATCAACTTCAATAACTAAATGATTATACCAGAGTGGTATTTATGTACCACATTATGTATCATATTACTTACGGCAAATTAAAAAAGACTGGTACTTCAGGGGCTGCTCTCAAAGGGACAGTCATCAGTGTCTGAACATGCTTAGCCCCAGAAGGAAGAGTGGAACTGTTGCAGCCTACTTAAATTTAGGCTTTCAAGTTTAAACTTCAGGTGCAGCAGCCAATCTGACAGGGAGCCTTGTTTCTCTGCCTGTACGATATTCACGTGAACAGAGCATAATCAGGAGGCACTCCAGTTGTGGAGTCACATCCTGGCTCTTGTTTGAATTCACACAACACTATTGCTTGTGCTAGGCTAGAGCTAAAGCACTGGAATAAAATTTTTAGAGAGCCAGAAACTTATGTATGTACCCAAGCCATTTTACTGACCCTTTTGGATTTCAGTCAAGCTGTGTAGCTATAAGCAATTCCAAAGAAATAAGAGTAAATAAAAAAAGGAAAAAATGATGCCTGAAGCCTGTACTACCTTGAGAGAACTTATAACTGTGTTCAATCCAGGTTATAGGATCATGATGTAATATTTTATGAGAGTCTGACAAAGGTGAAATCACTCACAAGAGAGCTGCAATCCCCATTCTTTGTCTGGGTTCTTTCTGAGATGTCCGACAACTGCAATGACACTGAAAATTAATCATGATTTATTATTCCATTGAAGCCTAAGCTACAGATCAGTCTTTGTTTTACTTATGTATGTTTAAATAATAATATCCAACAAGAAGATGCAGGAGGAAGCTCTAGTGAAATTCTGCTACCTGCATGTAAATACTTCCACAGATGGCTTATAAATAATGCAAATTGTACTCACTGGAAATCATGAATGGCTCTAAGATCAGTGTGGGATTTCTGTCAGTTTCTTCTGAGGCCTGCAAATAAATGATGGACAGATTCAAAAAATAAAAAAAGAAGAATATGTCTAAAATTAAACCTGGATAGAATTTAGATGACTAGGCTCAAAACATCTGAGCTTTCAGGTGCTTGTCCCAGGAGTGCATTCTGAGCTCAGAATGTCTTCTGGTCACATCTTTAGTTTACAGCTCCTGTGAGGCATGGACCCAAGGGCGGAGCCTGGGAGCAGCCCTGTGCCTTTTCTGCTGGCCAGAGGTAGGTGCGTCCCAGTCCTTGTGGCCTGTTTGTGTGTTTTAGAGGGAGGCTCTGTTCAGGCTTTGAAACCCTCTCCAAGGGCCAGACATGAAGCTTTTAGGATTTGCACCCCTGAGCTTGGGGGCAATTGAGGCCTTCCTGGAAGGCAGCCCTAACTGCTGGATGGTATTGTGGCGTTAATACAAATGTCGTGTCTATGACACAGAGCATTGCTTTCCTTTTCATTTGTTCTAACATGGAAACGGGGAGACAACATTGCACATGTCCTCCTTAATTAGAGAGGACTGTGGAGCATTTTAAGCTTGAAAATAGCATGGACCTTTAGCTGACAGAAGAAATATATACATATCTTCGCGCATATACCTACATGTACATGTATGTATGTGTTTAATCTATTGTGGCAATATACTTAAAAAATAGCCTGTAAGTTTTATAATTCAAGAGCAATTAAAATGTTTTGATAATAGCTTGTTTTTTCAGACAGTGATTACTTATGATCACTATAGTTTTCACATGTGTACAGAGGATTTGATTAACGATTTTGTGTATTAATTATGATAGCTAGTATTAGACATGTTCTTGCCCTATTGTCTCTGTAGTAACAGTAGGAGTTAAATCATTATGATGAGGAAAGCAATTCATAAATATTGCAGTAGCAGATATGACTGAGGAAATGGTTTGCAGTTCCAAGGCTATCACTTTCATTGATTGTAGTGACAGTAGAGTTGCTGGAGGTTATATTTTTTAAATTAGACTTGAATTTAAAAATAGAATACTATCGCCTTGGTTTGTGTCAGCTTCTGTTATTTATCTCTGATACAGAAAAGATCATGATCTGGAAAAGTAGACATTAGTTCATGTGAGACTTAAATCCACAATTTTTAAGAGCAGTCTACCTAGAAATAGTTCACATCAATTGACTTTATTGAATTTATAATGCTCCAGATAATATGTCCTGAGGAACAGGATGAAGCATTTATAGAACCGTGACGTAAAACAGTGTGTATAGCGGTTTCTATTTGTGCATCTGAGTTGCTCTGCTGCTCCCATTGTATCAGCAGGCCATGCCAAAGTGTTGTCCTGCATCATGAACTGATTTCCAAAGACCTCCTTTTCCTGAGGCAGAACCCTCTTGCTCTAGTGCTGGGGCAGGAAAGCGATAAGCATCTATCTCGTTAATACTTGTACTGTTACTGTGGGTAACTTCCCAGAGCTCAGCAACCTCTGCTCATTAGAAACACTATAAACCTTTGGTGTTGTAATCCCTTTTGGATTTCATGGGGTCTTTGGAAGTACTAAGCAAAAAGTGATGATCTGATGTATAGTTTATGTTAATATCAAATCATGCCAGTTTCCTTTATACTACTTTTTTTTTTTTAATCTTTCAGTCTGCACAAAAACATTTTTCCAGATACATACTTATCTACATATATGGAATTTCTTTCAAGGTTATAGCTAATTTGATGCAGCTTTATCATGTGACATTTGTAATGTCTATCCCATGTTTCTTTTGCATTTGACTTCAATTTCTAGTGGGTAGGGCAACTTAACAGTAAAATAGAGGAGTCACCAAAGTGGTGTACAAAACTTTGAATCCTGCATACTGAACATGAGAAGTATATACTTCAATTTCATAATAACAACTCCATAATGATTGGAAAAATACATGCCAATTTTGGAAGAGATTCTAAGGCATATTAGAATAGTACTTCGATAATCTATTCTTAGCAAAATCCTAACTCTTCCACTATTTTCTCTCACCCTCCAGAGTGCTTCTCAAAACTGACTGTAAGTATCTCCAATAATCATAATCATCACAATAAATTACAACAAACATTTTGTGCATTCCAATCTTTTAGGAATGCAGGTTGTAATTCCTATTGACCTGCACCTAGTAGAAGGTATTTTTAATTACTAGTGGCTGTTCCTGAAAGTCTAGTTTATATAGCAAATGTCAGAAACTGTACCTTCCCAACATGTGTGACATAGATGATAAGAAAAATTCTGCAGATTAAAATAAAATTCCGACAGTGCTTGTTGAAACTATTGCCTCTTCATACTAAATTCATGCTCATTTTGTGTCCTTTTACTGTCATGAATGAGCATTGACCTTTTGCAGATGAAACGAAATGGTGTGGAGTGGCTGATATGCCACAGGCTCGTGCTGCCATCCAGAGGAACCTCGACAGGCTGGAGAATGGGCTGACAGGAACCTCATGAAGTTCAACAAAGGGAAGTGCAAAATCCTGGCGAGGAACAACCTCAGGCTGGGGGCTACCCGGCCGGAAAGCAGCT
This sequence comes from Fulmarus glacialis, assembly GCF_000690835.1. Taxonomy (NCBI): domain Eukaryota; kingdom Metazoa; phylum Chordata; class Aves; order Procellariiformes; family Procellariidae; genus Fulmarus; species Fulmarus glacialis. Next base: position 12,126 of record NW_009218682.1, read on the forward strand.
TTGCAGAAAAGGACCTGGGAGTCCTGGTAGACGCCAAGTTGAACATGAACCAGCAATGTGCCCTAGTGACAAGGAAGGCTAATGGTATCCTGGGCTGCATTAGGAGGAATGTTCCCAGCAGGTCGAGGGAAGTGATCCTGCCATACTGGAGAGAGTGCAGCGCAG
>NW_009218682.1:12670-27083 GCF_000690835.1 Fulmarus glacialis
AGGACCTGGGAGTCCTGGTAGACGCCAAGTTGAACATGAACCAGCAATGTGCCCTAGTGACAAGGAAGGCTAATGGTATCCTGGGCTGCATTAGGAGGAATGTTCCCAGCAGGTCGAGGGAAGTGATCCTGCCATACTGGAGAGAGTGCAGCGAAGGGCCACAAAGATGATTAATGGCCTGGAGCATCTCTCATATGAGGAAAGGTGGAGACAGCTGGGACTGTTTAGTCTAGAGAAGGCTTGGGGGAGTCTCATCAATATGTATAAATATCTGAAGGGAGGGTGCAAAGAAGATGGAGCCAGGCTCTTTTCAGTGGTGCCCAGTGACAGGACCAGAGGTAATGGGCACCAGCTGTAACCCAGGAGGTTCCCTCTGAACATCAGGAAACACTTTTCAATGTGAGGGTGACTGAGCACCGGCACAGGTTGCGTGCAGAGGTTGTTGAGTCTCCATCCTTGGAGATATTCAAGAGCTGTCTGGATGTGGTCTTGAGCAACCTGTTCCAAATGGCCCTGCTTGAGCAGGGGGTGTGGGCAAGAAGACCTCCAGAGGTCCCTTCCAACCTCAACCATTCTGTGATTCTATGACCTCTGATTTCTTGCGTACCATGTTGTTTTAATTTTATATCACCTTACATGCTTTGGCATGCAAGAAACAAGAACAGTCAGAGAAACTATTGCAGGACTATATGCACAGTAATCTCAAACATTTAGATTAATTTTTCTAGCTTTGGCAGTTTATAGTCATAAAAAACTTTGCTGTAATAGAGGCAAAGTCTCAGAAAAGTAGAGTTTAATACATACTCTGACTTTATCAGTGGAATTTAGCCTGTCATTCTGTTCCTCTTGCACTGTGAGCATTGCATGTATTTTCACACTGCTTTCTTTCAACAAGCTCCTCCTAGTAGGCACACACTGACTTAATCAAATCTTACAGCTGTAGCTGAGAAGTGTTCTGAATAACAATAAGGCTTTTATGCTGAATATGACTTAATTTAGAAAATACTATTGATGCAAGGTGGCAGATTCTTTAAACTGCATAATTGGTCAATGTGTTTATACTTCAGAAAATACTGTTTTTTTAAGTTAGATCACTTAATCTTTTATATACCTTGTTTTGCTTTACAGTGGTGTTTGAAGAACAGCTCTTGGGAACCAAAAAATTAAGCCAGTGATCCAGAATTAGCTTCCATAGACAGGTGAGACTTCCCAGTTTTGTGCCTTTCTGTGTGGGGAAGGTCATGGAGCTGTTGCATGAAAATACAAGATTTTTTTCCTTAGGTAAGTTTGCCTTCTTTGTAAGTTGCAAAGCATCGTGGATGCTTCCTTTTTAGTATGTTGAAAAGACCTTTTGTTTGGACTATGACCATCCAACTTGCTTGCCAGTATCCCTAATTCATCAGTGCAGATGGATGCAACAGAAATAGTTTTCTCTTTCTTCCTTCAATAACTAGACAAGGAGAGAAAAAGGGACAGCTGGACATTAAAGTACATTTGACCCATTTCCTGTACATTGAGTTTACTTTACTTTATTGGTACTTTTTGATGTTTAAATAACCGTATTTTTGAAACTACTGTCAGCCATTGATTGAGACAGAAGAACAAGAGTTTCAGTCTTCCTCATGTGAGTAAAACCATAGTGCAACCTTGATACATAGGTTGTAGTGATTAAGCTTCTTGTTTGAAAGTAAAACATAAAGAAGATTTCTTTCTATCAGCTTTTTTTAAATTTCTATTTTAGCCATTACTATTAGAATCAGAGAATAGAATCATAGAATAGTTTGGACTGGAAGGGACCCTTAAAGGTCATCTAGTCCAACCCCCCTGCAGTGGGCAGGGACATCTTCGACTAGATCAGGTTGCTCAGAGGCCCATCCAACCTGACCTTGAATGTTGCCAGGGATGGGGCATCTACCACCTCTCTGGGCAACCTGTGCCAGTGCTTCACCACCCTCATTGCAAAAAATTTCTTCCTTATATCTAGTCTAAATCTACCTTCTTTTAGTTTAAAACCATTCCCCCTTGTCCTGTTGCAACAGGCCCTGCTAAAAGGTTTGCCACCATCTTTCTTATAAGCCCCCTTTAGGTACTGAAAGGCTGCAATAAGGTCTCCCCAGAGACTTCTCTTCTCCAGGCTGAATAACCCCAACTCTCTCAGCCTTTCTTCATAGCAGAGGCATTCCATCCCCCTGATCATTTTTGTGGCCCTCCTCTGGACCCGCTCCATCAGGGCCATGCCTTTGCTGTGCTGAGGGCTCCAGAGCTGGATGCAGTACTCCAGGTGGGGTCTCAGCAGAGCAGAGTAGAGGGGCAGAATCACCTCCCTCGACCTGCTGGCCACGCTTCTTGTGATGCAGCCCAGGATACAGTTAGCCTTCTGGGCTGCGAGTGCACGTTGCTGGCTCAGGTCCAGCTTTTTGTCCACCAGTACCCCCAAGTAGCTGTTGAAGAAGGAAATAGGCAATAATAAATTGAAAATCTCTGCAGCCCATGCATCCCTGCCTGTTTAGAAGACAGTGGGATAGAACTTGCCTTAAGGAAACAGTGCACAAGACCATTGTAGCTTAGTTCGGTGGCATTTGGAGGTTATTCTGTATAAATATGTATAATGAGACTTCAGTCTGGATCATTTACTTTGCAGTAAGGAAAAATGTCCTAGCTGCTATGATTAGCTAATATAATGGCTGATTGCTTACATAGATCATATCTGGTCCTGCTTCTGGGGAAAATACACCGGGAAAATCTATTAATTGCATAAGCAGCCATTTCTGATAAAGAAAAGCAGCTACAAGAGAAATGAGCACTATCCTTTCTGCTGGGAAAAAGGCAGAAGAAAATTATGTCACTGGCTGTTGTACATGATATCCCTGGGTGTTGTACCTGCTCCAGCATTAAACATCTAGTACAGGATGTATAATGACAGGGCTTCCAGACTGTGTTGCAGTAAATGAAACTCACCCTGGCAGAACACAGAGGTAAAAGTTGAACTGGATGAAAAAGTGCTTTGATTTGCATTAACAAGTTACATCAGATTGGCTTTAATTTTTCTGGAAGGATTTTATTTTTTTGTCCTGATAGAAATTCTGAGGTTTTTTGGGGACAAATGCAAATTTCATAATATTAACTCATACCTCCCCTTTGGGAAAACTTCTTATTGATATTTTAGTCACAGACATCTATGACTCAAGTGGGGAACCTATCAGAATTTCATTGTTCTTCATTCAGCTATATATCTCTTCACAGTTTTAGGAAATTGTCATTACTCATGTTTAGAAGAAAGAGGGAAGACTTTTTTAGATTTTGGTTTAGTTGATTTTTTTTCCTTAACTTAGGAACAGAAATCTTTAAACAGATTTTTATTTAATCCTATGTTATTTAACTAAAAAAACATTATATGAGACTCAGAGTAAAGTTGTCTGAAACATTCTTCCGATGTTTGAGCTCTCTTGCCCCTTCTTCCATAATATCATTTCACTATATCCCACCTGCATTTGTTTCAGCATGATTGCCTTTCTGCACTCTAATATTGATATCAAATTTTGCAAGTTCTCCAAGTTCAATCAGTTATTATTTTTATAATAAAGAGGCCTCAGGCATTACTAAATTAAAAAAATCAGCAAAGGCATAAATGTCATACAGTGATATCACTGGGTAGGGAAATTTTAGGCATTCAACATTTGTGAAATAAATGAATTTATGAGGATTGATCAATTTTGAAAATGTGTATTTTCACTAATTTGTATTTCTGGAACATGTTGGGACTTTATTGAGCTGAAGGTTTTACTGATGCAAAATATGCTACCACGGGACCAACCAATCAAATCCTGTCATTGACAGATATTACTTTGCAGTGCATCCAAATACAATATTTACACTAGTTTATTAGTTGCCACTTATCCCAAAAACCTCAAAATTTAATCTGCAGTCATTGTAACAAAAAGATTGAAGTTTAAGATTGGTATGTATGACTTGCTCAAATTCCATTTAGTGCATCACAGAAGAAATTCCAGCCTAAAGAAACTGAGGTGTTTTGTGGCAAGGTGTAAAAATGATTTATGCACAAACCCTTTCAAAACCAAAGAAGAATAAAACCAATAAAATCAAAGACAAATAATTAGTAGGCTTCTTAAAGAAATTTTCCAGGCAGTGCCTGGAGTTTATTAGTAATTGTATGACTAATCTTGCCTCATGTTTTGAATATTACTCTTTAGTGTCTAAACAATTCTATAGTGTTAAGAAGATTGAAATTAAGTAGTTTAAGACATATACCAGTGAAGTAATCAGATATGGCCACTAAGAAAAACAACTTAAGTAATCTGTTTAGAAAAAAATCTCCCTCGCTATTGTTTAGCACTTTGTGGCTACAGACATTGTGGTATACGGTACCCCTGAAATTGTTCCATGCACGGCTTTTTAATGAAAAGTGGTTAGGAAAGGTGCCATGTTGTCACTACAGAAATCATCTTCATTATTCAGTATTTGCAAAGCTCTTAAGAGGATTGAGAATCAGCTGTTCTAGTCAGTGTTTTCAATCTTCTTTCTTCTCCATCATATAATCCATGTAAGATGGCACACACTCTCTTTATCCATACACTTGGGTTTTGAGTAATTATTCTTTTCTACTATTTTAAATTTGCAAGAGGTACTGCAATGTAAGTTGCAGGTAGCTGAGAGGTTAGATACATGGGTTCCTTTGTCTCAATATCCCTTCTCAAAACTGCAATGCCCTAATATTTTTTACAATTCAGCTGTAGTTATGGATAAGTTATTTGGTAAACACTAAATTATATCTGTAATACAGGAGATTGCATCTAAAAGTATGTGGTAGCTGAGCATTTCCTTCCTTTTTTTAAGATTCTAAAATTCATACTACTTTTTATATCTATTTGACCAGTTGCACATTATCTTAAACAATTGCCTTTTTGGAGATATGTATGTGCTCACTGTCCTTACATAGGAGACATGAAACCTTCTCAGTAAAGATAGTGTTGGTGTTTCTTTTCATAGTGATAATAGGATTTTGTACAGAAATTCAGGAAAGCTAAAAAACCAAAACTTTTAATTCCAAAGCTTATGTGAAACCTGATTTTTATTTGTGTACTTGAACATATGTAATTTTGGTGAATATAATCCACCCACTCCCTGAAGGCAGATGCCGCTGGTATTTTCAGAGTTTTCCTTCAAATCCTAATAAACGCATCTATGTACTATTTTTGTCTATGTCAATATTATGCAGTACAAAAGGATACATTAATCCTGTTACATGGTAAATTAGGCAATGAGCTACGGACATTTCCGTTCCTTAACAAAACAGCAAATATTTCTGGTTTGCTCTCCTTAAATTGGAAGTTTTCAGAATAGGAGAGATGTAGAAAGTGATGAGAGTGGGGTTCCAGAGATGTGGACACTTCATTCGGGTGAACTATGTTTGGATTTATTTGCAATTTCATGTAGTTCACTTAGAGAGCTCAGGGCTAGCCATCTTGTCAGCTCTAAAAATAAGGCCCTGTTTCAAAGGTGAGTTTTTGCTTTTAACAAGTGGATGCCTGTTACCAAACTTGCACTTTCTGCTTTAGAAGGATGATTAGCTGCCTCCTACTTACATAAGCAGATTGGTCAAACCAGATTAATTAGCCCAGAAAAAAATTCTAAAAATACTTTTTCTTCTTATCAATTTCCCATGAAGACATTAATATATACTCTATTCCTCAAAATTACTTACTGTTCTGTGGATAGCAGAATGCAAAGTAATTGACCAGAGGTGCTGTGGTGATTTAGTCCATTGCGCAAATATTTAGAAAGAAGAGTATCTATTAGTTCATGATTGTTTTAAAAAGAGGCCATTAAAACCTAATACACCTCTTCAAATTTGATGAGATAATTTTTTTCAGAATACTCAACAAACTGTGAAAAGTAGAAAATGTAGATGGAATCCCCTCATTACCTGCTACCTTTAGAGAGTTGTTTTCTTTGAACATGTCTAATGCATCCTGTATTTTGAACTAGATTTAGGAAAAAGACTTATTGAGATAAAAAATGTAGGATTCATATTTTTCTACTTGTGCAGTCTTCGAAAAAAAGCTTTTCATTTTTGAGATTGTTAAAATTAAGCCTTCAAGATAATACGGTGCTAGATAAAACAGAGATTATCGTATCCTCTGGAGCATTATTTTTTAAAAATAGATCACTATAAATAAACATTCCATTATAAGTCATGATTAAAATGGACCAGTATCTAAACTTATTCTACACTAGCAGATCTCCTAACATTAAATACATATCCTGGCACTTATGAAAATAATTCTGTGGACTTAATTTATACCCAGTCTTCCAAATTTACTTCAGCACCTGACTAGACAAACTATACTCCCACTGAGACAGACACTTGTCTTTTTAATTTATAAATAATGAGAAAGGTTTCTTTAGAAGACATATACTTATCTGAATTAGTTTATTGTGCCATTTATAACATGAATAGTATAAACTCTCATTGTACAAGATTTCCTGTATATCTGTATTGAAGCCAAGTGAGGAGTGAGATGAAAGGAATGAAAGAATCTGGAGGCTGCTTGAGGATTTCTGAAACTGAGTTTCACCTTTACATTAGGCAACAAAACCATATTCTAGATAAAATGGACTGAACATCTCGGTTTCTCTCCCAAGAACTTACTAACCCTCAACTAGATTTCATTCTGTATGAAGTGATTAGAGACTGCCTTTTTTTTCTTGTTGCTGTATTGTATCCGAATTGCCCAGATTTGTTTCTGCTAAATTTAGCCATTTAAATGTAGGCATCTAATCTGGTCATCTAAATTACCCCAAGTCCTCTGAAGGCCTGTACCACACTCTCATGTGAAGGAAAGTAGCTGGGAAGGACATACTGTATAATAACAAATACTGTAAAAGTGATTTTTGTTAACTCAGGAATAACCTTTCCTGAAAAAAGAAGTGCCCTCTATGGTTCAGTTTTTCTTGCCCTTCTCCAAAACTGTGAACAGTGAACACTGCTGGAGTCAGGGGCATTGATACTCCCTCTGGTGTGGGGTTTTATCTGGTGCCCAGCTAATGTGTCCTCATATGCTCAGAATTAGAATGATTTATGAATTCACTAAGGCTTCTGCCTGTAAGTGTATCGCACTTGCATATATTCACACACACAAACCAAACCAATGTACACTTGATTGGATGTAGACTCATTGGTTTAATCATGCACTGCCATAAGCTTTTTCAAAGGAAGTTAAACATGCACTTTTAAAACAAACTCTTGAGAATATCAAATCTGTTCTACTTAAGATTCAGTACAGGAGGTGGGCATTTTCAGATTTTCTTGACTGTGGGAAATTGAGTTTATTCAATGTGGGTAACATTTTAAATGTAGTTATAGCTAATAGGCAAGTTATAGTTACAGTTATAACTATTAAAAAAGTTATAGATAATAGGGAAATAGATGGTTTTCAAATGACCAAAACCTGATGTTTTTGTTGAAGCTTGTTGTCAAGCCATACAACCCTTTATTCAAGGCAACAACTGTTCTTAGTTCAGCAGCTAATGCAAATACCAGCCACAATATGTATATTAACATTTTGCTAGAGGATCAATTTTCAGATTTAAAGTTTTCAATCAGTTACTGCAATACCATTTTTTAAGATGGCAAAAAATCTAGAAGCATCGCCAAATACTTTCATTTACAAAATTTTCAACACAGCAACAGCAGAAATTATTTATTCCCTTACCTATTTTGATTCCCAACTAAAAAACAAAACAAAACAAAACAAAAAACACTACAAAACAAAACTAGAAGAAGCAAGTATGAATTCACTTCAGCAAATTGTGACACTACAGAAAGGGCACTACAATAACAAGTTGATAAGTAAGATACATGCTGAAAGTGAAATTATCTGTCTATGCATTCTGCTAATTAGGTCTTCTAATTAGTAATTGTTGTAGTACAAGAACTAAGGCACTTCAGCTTGGAAAGAGATGATTGAGAGGAGATATAATGAAGGAGTCTGAAATAAAAAGTGTTATGGAGAAGGGTTTACACAGAACATTTATTTATTGCTTCTTAAAATGGAAGAGCTAGTTGTGACCAAAGATAGTGCCAGGCAGAAGATTTTAAGTAAACAACAGAAACTATTTTTGCAAAATGTGTACTTATACTGTGAAACTCATTTGTAAAGCTGTGGTGGCTAAAAGAATAAATAGGTATAGTAGAGGGATTAAGCAAATTAATTAACTAGGGCAGGCCAGGCACAGCCATAGTCTAATTTCTAGAACGTGGAAGGACACAAAGGTGAAAAAATCTTCCTGTATTTTTCCTATTTCATATACTTTCCTTGCAGTTATTGACTACAGGCTTCCTTCAGAAACAAGACATGGGAATGTTTGGACCTATCATTACAGTTGTCGGACTACCTGGGAAATAAGAAACTAGAAGTGTCTGTCCAAACTTAAGCAGTTTTCATACAAAGAGAGATTACAGGACTAGTTTCCTTCAGCTTGGAAGGGAGATGATGGGAGTGAAAGTCATACACACGTGTAATGCCATTGATGATATAGGAAAAATATGTTTTTCACGTGCTACTGTAAAAGATGGCACAATGAATAAATGAGACCTTACTTTTGATCCCCTATGACAGCTATTAGATAACAGCTAATCCTAAAAGAAATAGAAATGTTAAATCAGGCTTTCAAAAATACACCAAAACATTCTTGAAACCCCTGCTAGGCATTTGTCTATCTATTTTAGGACAAGGATTGTTATTTTTCTTATGCAAACCCACACTGGGCATTATGAGAATAGACTGGCATAAAATAGTAATTTTTATTGAGAACATTTCAGTAATAAAATGATGTAGTAGAAGATAAATCTTTAAAGCAACTTTCTGGCAAAAATAATCTGGATCACATCAAAAAAGCCTGTATGAAAGAAACACACAAAAATTAAAGTAATTTAAGGTTTTTTAAGGGAAAAAAGCTTATTCTGAAAAACCAATTATCTGCATGAAAAAGTATATGAATTATATAATTTATCTAGTATGGTCCCTAGTCACATTAAGAATTTAGGCTTAACATAATGAACGTTTTCTTAAGGTGAGAACAGCCAAGCACCAAAATAGGACTGCACAGAAATGTTGTGGAATTTCAGCAACAGATGCACTTTGAAAATCACACATGACAAATGTTTGGAATGGTGTATTTAGACTTGGTCCTGGTTTAAAAGAATGGGATGACTATATGATCTTTCCCATTCCTCTTCAACTCTATTATTAGAAATTTCTATTATTCTATGATTTACTGAGCATATCTGACATTTACTTAGCTTCAGTATTACACAGAGCCAGATCCCCAAAAAGGACTTTGCTAAAGGTTAGATAACAGAACTGAGATCTCTCAATCCCAAGTGGAGAGCCTGAAAATCGTGATTAATAGCTGCCACGTCCTGCAGACATGTAAACAGCATAGTGCTCTTGAGTATCACACAGGCGAGTTTCTGAAGAACCATGAGATCCTCATCCACATGTGCTGCAAAGTTGTGCAGCTGTGCAGGCATCAACAGTACAGGCATGCAAGTAACTGCAGTGTGGTAGAGAGATACGTGAGCAAGCTGTGAGTTAAAGCTGGTCTTAATCACCATTGGCAAAGTAGTTGCAGAACAAGAGATTTTGTGCAGGCAGTTTACCTTGCTTCTCACACAGTGCACAACTAAGGCAGGAACATAAATGCTGTGACAACGTTGTCAGACTTGACATGAGGATATCGTTTTGCCTCCTTGTAAGACAAATCTGAATCTAAAAACTGAGTAGTTCTCGCTCTCTCTCTCGTGAAACACTCACGCAAGCAAATGTGCTTTGAAAAAATCTATTCTACAATCTCTGACCTGGTGTCGTGGTTTAACCCAGCAGGCAGCCAAACACCATGCAGCCGCTCACTCACACCCCCCACCCCGGCGGGATTGGGAGAGAATCGGAAGGGTAAGAGTGAGAAAAACTCGTGGGTTGAGATAAAGACAGTTTAATAGAACAGAAAAAGGAAAATAATAATAATAATAATGATAGAATATACAAAATAAGTGATGCACAATGCAATTTCTCACCACCCGCGCTGACCGATAACCAAGTAGCAATCGCTACTTCCTGGAACACGCCTACCATTCATATACTGAGCATGATGTCACATGGTATGGAATACCCCATTGGCCAGCTGTCTCGGCTATGCTCCCTCCCATCTTGTGCACCTGGCAGAGCATAGGACCTGTCCTTGATTAGTAGGGTACCTAGCAACAACTGAAAATCAGTGTGTTATCAACATTCTTCTCATACTAAATCCAAAACATAGCACTAGGAAGAAATTTAACTCTATGCCAGCCAAAACCAGGACACCTGGGCTCATGATACACTGCAGGCATCTGATTTTAAGTCCAGGTGGACAAAGTACCTCTTGCCTATTTATACACCCTTCAGATATTTGCAAAAGCTAACTAAGAAAAGCGAGCAAACTCAGTAAGTTTACATAGGCATTTCCCTTCTTCTTAAAAATGTGGAGATTGAAAACTATTATCCTTTTACCCCAAATAGCTCCTTAGTTTGGAGGAGACCTGGGTAGAATACTGTTTGCCCCTGAAAGGCTTCAAACCTACATCAAACCTACATCAAACCATTCAAACCTTCCTAGATGATGCTATAACTTCCAGATCACACACTACTCTTAAGCAGTACTTACTCTCAAGCCTCCCTTTTGAAGTACTTCCACTCTTCAGCAGAGTGGGGAAGTGAAAAAAATCCTGACTTTAGTGAATGGTTGGGGGAATTCTATGTTCCTGTGTGTGTTTCAGGGATGGGGTACATTGATCAGTGAAGAACAGAGGATAGAAATAGGTTTTAAATACCATTTCTCTGCAGAAGTGCCTGGCCCAGTGCTACAAGTGCTGCCCAATACAATAAGCTGATGCTTATTTTTATTCTAAAGCACTAAGTCAGAAAGTTTTACAATAAGGTAGACTTAAGATATAATACTACTTCTCAGATTGTTTTTCTGTTCTATGTCTGAATCTTGACAAATCATCACTGAACATACTTGTTTTGTTTCCCTCTCTGAGACTCCTAGCTACATAAACAAAGTAGGGAGCCAATGCACTTGGACCAGAGATCTGGAGTCTACTGTGGAGGTCAGGCATCTAGGAGCTTAGGCAATAGGTACTCAACACTGTCAGTGTCACTGAGTTTTATGGATACAGCTCACAGTCCACAGCTGGTGGGCTTGTTTTAAATGCTTTACTTGCCATGTAAGATATTGCTTCTATGTGTGGGACATTGGAGTGGGACTTCTCAGCTCCCTACAGGTGAGCATTTACCAAGACCATAGACTGACTCTGGAAATAATTGGTCCTCGAAATGGACCTCGTCCTACCCTTCCAGTATGTTCCTGAGAGCTAGCTAGGGAGATGGTTCTCCTCTGGGGGGAAGTAAACCTCAAACAAAGCTATGCTTATTTCACATGCATATTATTAAAGCTTCACAAGCTTTCCTTTCTAATTGTTGTCAAAACACCTATGCTTCCTTGAGAAGTAAGTTAATGCTTGCTATTCCAGTACTTCTACCTGATTATTTCAATGATGTAACTTCTGACACGTGAAGAAAATATCTGAATTTAACTTGGCACCAGAAAAAAAGTCCTTACAGTCAGATCAAGCAAGTTAGAATAGTCTTTTAACGGAAGCAAAAAAATCTCTATATCTTCAGTTACTCACTAGGCAACATTCCATCACTGCGTTAACAGTTTGTGTAACAATTTTGCTCTATTTGTCTGTTCTTCTTGTTGACCCAATGGTTTTCTGAGAAATAGTTCTGTAATAGATATCAGGTCATGACTGTTTTTCAGATTAAAAATAGAGAGTCTTGAATGTCTCAATTATATTTCTAATAATAGAAGCATCTATTCAGTATGCAAAATTTCACAGGCATTTTTAGGGAAATTAATTGGGGAAATCTGTGTAACAGATTCTCGCTTTCTTTTTTTGTTGCAATGACTTTAACAGAAAGATTCATCTGTGCATCTGTGGACACAAAGTATTTGCTCATTATATTGTAATATACCAATATAATACAGTTTGTGAAGGTTTGGGTGGGATTTTTTCCGTTATTCTGTTAGAAATATTGAGTCTGTCTGCATTTTCAGAGGTAGGGAATGTAACCTACATTTGCAGGTGTTACGAGATCCACACTGATAGAGGCAGGTGGTAGGAGATGGTAGGCATCAGCCACGGGCTGACAAGCAGAGTCCTGTGCTCTTCACATCCATTAAAAAGCTTCCACATATCAAATTCATAGTGCCTATTTGTTTATTTCCACTACAATTTGTTGTGCTACGTTCATGCTATCAATGAAAATACAAACCTTCCTCTCAAAGGTCATAGGACTGTAGAATAAGTTAGGCTGGAAGGGACCTTTGGAGATCCTCTAGTCCTTGCTCCAAGGCAGGACCAACTACAAAGTTAGATCAGGTGGCTCAGGGCCTAACGTTGCTGTAATTCTAATGTGACAAAAATGTGAGAAAGGCAAACAGTATCAGAAGGCCTGAAAACTTATCTTTCCACTTGCCACTGTGTCTTTTCTAGGGCAGCATCTTCTTCATCTGTTTCTTTCAAGTCAAATTTTAAAAGGCTTTCCTAGCTGCACAAACTCCACATGGTCTTACTGGGACCCCTTTGAAAGTCCTCTTTTCCGTCACTTCTGAGGCCTGGTTTTGGATCTATACCTTGCTGTAAATGAGCTCCTCACCATTGCAACCTGCCCTCCTATAGGTTACTGCTTATTATTATTTTTCCCCTGTCTAACCAGACCATATTCTTCTCCCTACTCAGCTTTTCTCCATCCTCTCCCAATTTATTGTATTACTGACGCTGCTCCCAACAAGCATGCATACTTTCTTCCAGGAAAAGGAAACTCTTCTTCTAGAGATTCTCGCATGACCCAGGGCAAAACAAGCAAGACGAAGGACCTCACCTACACCTTTTTAAACAACGCATGCAGCTTATGATACACTGAAAACAAGCAAATGTAATGCAACCACCACAGCGTTCTTAAGGAATATTTTCAAAGTGACTCAGGGATATTAGTTTTCTAGGGATCCCAAACAGACAGGTTAAGCTAGTTTTTGAAAGAGAAGGTGAAAGCACAGATTTGTTCTCTTCTAAATGTGTATAGAACTTCTGAGTCCCAACCATTCCCAGCCCCTGTTTTGGCAGCTACTTCAGACAACAAATAGCGTTTGGTTTCTCACATGTAAATTGCCTGTTAGTTACTTTGTGTAATTGACTCTGGTTAATCTAATTTAGGTAAATGTTCTGGAGCATATTAATTACTTAGAACCTTAGCTATAAAATAATCATATTCTCCATGAACATGATGTGAATTACTAAGTTTCTTCAGGCCCAAAAAATAATTTTTTTATGTTTTAATAAACATTTTGGACCCTTTTCATAAATGAAAAAATAAGGAATACTAGCCATCTCTCTGTTATGTGATCCAGTCTATTTAACCAAAATTGTTGTTGGCAGAGGGCCAAATGCTTGCAATTTTTCACATATAAAACTCATAACAATTTCCATTTAATAGGACCTCAACACGAGGAATTCCAGCCACATGAATTAAAAAATAATTCTATCTAAACCAGAATGCATTTAAAATATTTTAAGCATTTCTTGACTTAAATAAATTCGTTATGTTTTCCTTTCCTAACAAATTAGCATTTTGTAATCTGAGATGAATACAGAAAAATCCCTCTGAAATTAGGCATTCTGGGACTTATAAGGTAACTCACTGAGATAAGCAAGCTATTTATTCATTTTAATTTTCTCTAAATTGAGTTTTTGAATATTTTCTCCTATTAACTGAAACTTTTCGTGGGGCTTTATATGACCTAGATGAGGGGTTACATGCTTTAAATCTAAACGTTTAGCCAGCCATATGATGGAGAGAGATTAAATTTACTTTTTGTCTCAAATCTCACGGCTGATTTCCCTCGCCCACTCAATTGCCATCATTTTAAAATAGTGAATTTCTTAATGTTCACTTAAGAGCATAAATTCCCAGAATTTAGATTTTTTTCTGGCACACTCTGCCATGAACCAGATAATAAGCCTTGCAATTACTTTTGACAGATGATTGCAGTCTGATATTTTCCCTGCAAATGTTTCTTTATTTATATTTTCATGCTAGTTTTGATCTAAAGTCATGGCATATATATAAGTTTTAGTTCGATTTTTTTTTCCTACTTGATATGTAATCTGATAATAGATCCTATTTTCACGGTTTCATAATTGTTCCTCTAATATTCCATATAACTGATTTTATTTTATTTCTTTTGGTAAGTGGAGTGTATGTATAATATAGAATCATAGAATCATAGAATA
>NW_009218683.1:0-1589 GCF_000690835.1 Fulmarus glacialis
ATACCATGTGACATCATGCTCAGGATAAATTAAGGGGGGTGTGTGTGTCCCCCGTTTGTGACACGGGGTAGGCAGCAGTGAGCAGTTGCATTTTGCATTGCCTGCTTTGTATATTCTGTTATTCTTGTTGTTCTCATTGTTATTATTACTGTTCTACTTCATTTTATTTCAATCATTAAACTGTTTTTATCTCAACCCAGGTGTTTTCCTACTTGTGCCCTCCCAATTCTCTCCCCCATCCCATCCGTGGGGGGGGAGTGAGCGAGCAGCTGCGTGGGGTTTATTTGCTGGCTGGGGTTAAACCACAACATGCACCCATCATACCCTCCACCCAGCACTGACGCGGAAGTCACGGACACAACGCATTCGATCAATATGATCGTGTTAATGCCACTTTATTACGCAGCTTTACTTCAATTTATACATAGTTGTCATAAGCACGCCCCCCAACACACAGCTCCCATAGGCTATTGCAATAATTCACACGCTTGTAACTCAGCTATGATTTGTGCTAGCCTTCTGTCCACGCGCCTTCGTTCTGTAACATCTGTGTCCTGGCTGACATTCTCTTTTACTTGCTTTTCAGTCCAACTTCTTTGATTTCTTGCCAAGTACTCAGTTTCTCAAACTTCCCTATCTCTGTAAACGACCTTCAAGCTTAGCACAGCCTGCAGCTGCCTAGTTTGGATCGCTCATTATGTGTCTTCCAACACAGCACCACGAAATCCCACTGCTGCACTTGGAGGACATCGTACCACCTGGGACATGAGTGCTCAGACTGTCTCTGAAAGCCTTGCCACTTGGAAAAATGCCTTTCTGTCTCCAGGCTGTGTATGACGGACAGAGCCAAAGTCAAAAGCTACAGTTCACAAGGCTTACATGACCTCCTCTACAGCAAAACAAAGCCCCTGAGGACCTCCTCTCATTTACCCTGGTTGTCAACAAAATAACATAAGTTGCAAGATAGTATTGTATTGCAGAGTTCCCAATTCTGGCCATTTTTCCGCATCTTCTAATTTATACATTGACCACCATTTAGTACAAGACTCAGTTAATTTCTCCTTTCTCAAAGGATTTCCCCCAAATTTTCCCAAAATATTTTATGATGCATCCAAGGGGAGAGCAAGGTGTTACTTTAGACTATTGAGTTCCCATATTTTTGCCGAAAAAGAACATTCTCAACCACGATTTCATATACTCCAGGCGTCACTGTCAAATGTATATGAATATACCCTTTTTACCTTTGGCCACGATTCCTTACCAAATGCATGCACAATTTTATACCCCAGAACAATATCTCTTTTACCTTAGCGTTGCACTGTTGAGTCTCTCACCTGCTCTGCTCGGTGAGAATACTCACGGAGTCCCCGGTTAAAAGGCTGGTGCGCACTGCAGTCCAGAGAGCAGGGTCTCCCCAACGAGAGCCTGAAAGTCGATGTGGGCAAGGCTTCACAGCAGTCCCACCTGAGTTGCCAAAAACTGCAGTCCAAAAAGCGGATTCGTGCCCGGCATGCAAGTAATCAATTCCACATGCTCAGGAGAGAGATTGTTTTATTCAGGCCTGGGTGCTCGGTGGCCTTGCCACAAAT
>NW_009218683.1:1982-2275 GCF_000690835.1 Fulmarus glacialis
CTTCTAAGCAACAAGTCTTCATTGTTTAGAATTCCAGAAGTGAGCAACAGAATTCCAGAAGTGAGCAGTACGGAATAGTGGATACTGTACCTACTACATCACCTGCACATGCCCAGCACCCAGCAGCCCCAGTGCCCAGCACCGAGCACCCTCACTGCCCACCACCCAGAACCCTAAGTGCCGACCACAAAGCATCCAGACATGCCCAGTACCAGTACCTGGACATGCACAGCACCCACAAGAACCAGCACCCAGCACCCCGTTATGACCAGCAACTGGAAATGCCAACAGCC
>NW_009218684.1:0-3675 GCF_000690835.1 Fulmarus glacialis
TTTTATCTGAATGAGGAATTGTGAATTTTTTTGAGGATCCTAGCAGACTTGATATTACTTTCACTGTTAGATATATTTTCTTGTTAATATTTAGGATAGATTTCTATAACTGTAATGCCTCATTAAAACCTATGAAAGTAGAACTATAGTTTACCAAAGTAACCTTTCCTTTTCTCCCAAGTTAACACTTATATTCTTGGAATTTTGAAAGCAGTTGAAGTTATAGAAGTCTGTACTTGGTATTTTTTGTAATTGGATTTTAACGTTCTTCTTTGGATCAGAAAATTGTGGACTTTATAGCTATGACTCTAAACATGGGGGAGTCTGCTAGTCAGCCTGGAAAAAATTAGTTCTGTTTCATCTGTTGGAATCACTATAGTAACTGCACAACCTTCCCCAGTAAATAAAAACAGCAGGAGCATAATTTTCACTGATTTAAAAAAATCAGTATTACCTGCAAATTTATAAGACTTTGTTTTACAGGTACTCTTACTCAACAAGTTTTGTATCTTGTCCTTTAATAAAACTAATGAAATACTGTGTTCTTTAACAGATTTGGGAAACAAAGAAGGTGTGCAAGTCTTCTGATGCTGTGCTAAAAAGTGAACTAGATGTTGTATTTCACAATGGTGAAGTGATGATTTTAGCAATTTACAATCAGAAGCATTTACAAGTAAGTTGTATTTCTCATATGTTAGTACATTTGAATATTATTAGTAGGAAATGGAGGAAGCACTGAAAGAACTACTTGTTCATGGCTTTCAACAGTTGAATCTGTAGCAGATGACTCTTAATGTATGATAACATTTTTATATCTGGAAACTCTGCCTAGTTTAGTAAGCAAAAAATGAAGTTTGAGGGGAAATTTCCACACCGATGTCGAAACTGAAGCTGGATGCAGAGGAACAAAACTGTTTTCTCTTCACAACCGGGGAGGCTGTGGGCCCTCCAAGTGGCTTAGCTGTGCATAGCAATGTGTAATGTGGGCCACACATATAGACTAGGTGTTACACAGCACGTGTACGTAATGCACCAGAACTACTGTGTAATAGCTGAAGGAATCATCTCAAATTGCGAGAAAGAAAGATGTGAGCCCAGGTCTGCCTATAGTCTTAGGAGAGCATGGGATCTTTTATGTCCTAAAGAAAATATTAATGGTGGATACGCTCTTATTACTGTGGACCCCTCCACCAATAGTAAGTACACCAACATCCAAATATATTTTTCCATTCCATGATAGCAAATGCATGCACATCATCTTTTTTTTATTGTAATTCTCTAATATGTCAAATAAAGTCAATTGATAGGATTTTCTTTGAAGTGAAGGCAATACAGTTCATTCAGATTATGCTTCTACTTGATTGTAACTTTTTAAAAGCAGAAACACTTTCATATTTGTTGTAGACTCCTGCTTACTCAAACCGATTATGGGTAATGCTCTATCTTTGGCCATGAGGTAGCTATTTCAGGTGTTTAGCCAAAAGCAGCATCTGAATAGGAATGAACCGTTGTTCTGGACTGTGATAGCAATGAATTCTTATTGCTGGATGTATGGGTAGGTGAGTGTTGGAATAGATTCTGCTGCCCTGCACTGAGGGACACCGTGCAGATAATCTTTTTGTATAGGGTCATGTCCTTTTTCCTAATTTGGCTGAGGGCAAACATGTAAGCTATGTAATCCTGGCTAATCAGCATGACCATTGCCTTTATTTCTAGTCCTAAGAGATGCTCAGCTTTTCCTAGGCTGCTACTAGAATGACAGCTTGCTTTGCAGAAACTTTTCTTCTTGTTTGCCTTGTACTTCCTGTTTCTCTCTTCCTGATTATTTTCTGTCCTCCTTCTTTTGTCTGTCCTGTCAACAAATTAGCCCGTTCTTACTCTACCTAAAAATCCTATTAAAAAAACCTTAAGTGGAATGGTGATGATATTTGAATAGTGGGGAATATAGATGTGGAAATAGCTGAAGTGTCTCCAATGTGGCCTTGGCAATAAAAAGATTCAGACTTTGAGCCAACAGAAAGCGGTCAATGTTGAAACTAAAATTTATGTGAACAAATAATATGTGAGAAAAGAGAAGCTCCATCTGTTGCAGTGAAGAGATGGGAGAAACCACAGCGAATGGAGTTATACCTATTTATGTGTGGGGAACGGTTTAGGATAATGGCTACTTTTTAATCTTCCTGAACTGTAAAATGTGTAGCGACTACTATGTAATGGTGTAGTCTGGCTCTCATTTGAATTAGTAGACCTGATCTATTTATTTATAATTAATATGTTTCCATTGTAACCTTACTTGAAACATTTCCTAGAGAAAGATGGTGCTTAGATTTTCTGCCCTAAATACAATATTCTGACATCCTGTAGAGGTGCAGTCATGAGAGAAGACTCCATTGTAGAGAGAATAGATTTTTCATCCTTGCACAAGAAGATGAATTGACTGAAAAGATAGTTAAGCATGTGTACTGTAATTTAACAGTATAGCTCTGCCATCACATCTCTAAAAGTAGTTTTTCTTGCAACGGTGATGTTTTACCCTTTGTAATTTGTAATCTCTCAGAACTGAGTCCCCTTTTGATGTGCAGTATGTTCATTTTTAAACACTTCACACTGGTAGCTTTCTAAACTTAAACTTTGTTTGTAAGTCATTGTATTGTAAAGATTTTTTTTTTTTTTTCCGCCTGGGGAATTGACTTGAGGGCAATACTGAGTTGAGATTTGGTGTATTGTGTGTGCTAATAAGTTTAAAGTCATGCTTATGGGATGAACTTAAAGTATTTTGTGCTCCATTTGGCATGAGCTGTAGAATCTGGCTGGCAAGGTAAATTTGAGCGTGGGGCTCGCTATTTGGCTTTTGAAATTTGAGAATAGCATTTTGAGTTACTGTTTTCTGTAGTCAGACAAACTTTAAAAAGCCTTCTAATACTGAGATATGTTTCCTTCTGCAAACTTGTCCTGTTCAGAGAGCATTCTATGAAGATAGTTACACTGACCTTCAAAGCAATTGGTTTATGAAAGTAACTGATCCTTATAATTCAAAGTGTGAAACTGGTACTGTTCTCTTTAGCATTCTTAGCTCTGTATTGTAATTTATTTAAGTTTAAATTTAAAAATATTGTAATAATTAACTCCCTATCTTGCAGCTTATCAATGGAAATACAGACAGTGTTATTATGCAGACAGGAGCTCAAGAATCCCCCATTTCCTGCTGTTGCTTAAGTGAAGATCTTAAATTTGCAGCTTTTGGACAGGAGAGTGGAACAATAAAGGTATTAAATCCTAAATTTGATTTAAAAAATAGTAGGAAAACATCCTTCTTGGTGCTTTTTCTTTTTAAAGAAATGTCATTTGAATGACTTTGTACCATAATATTCTTCAACATAGTACGTTAAAGTTTTTACATTTGTGAGTGATGCCTAAATGACAATAATTTAAAGGTAATGCTAATAATGTAGCTCTGAATTTCATTTTACCAAGGACTAAGCTATATGAATTTTTGGTTGTTCCAATCCATTGACTGAGAAGCATGTATTTACAATCTCTTGTTATTTAAAAAAGAATTTGCATGTTCTTTTCTTCCTTTTCCTCAAGTATGTAAAATAAATACAATTATTGCATTCTTTATTGTAAAGGTATTACAGTTGTTGGATGGGAAAGTTCTGAAGTCCCGGGAGGCCT
>NW_009218684.1:3706-45275 GCF_000690835.1 Fulmarus glacialis
GCATTGTCGATTTACCTCTGATTGTCAGACTCTCATTTCAAGCACTCATGATTCAGTTATACAGGTTTGGAAGATACTTAAAAAGATTATGTTGTAACTTACAATGTGAACTCAGTAAATTACTACTGTATTCTGTATTGCTCCATCTCGGGGCAAGGGACTGTAGAAACTGGAGCCTCTGTTTATACCTTATGTGATAATGAATATTACACAATTTCTATTTTTAATACTGTGGTTCATAGAAAGGCACCAATTCCTTTAAGATGGGTGAAAGGAACATTAATTTTCAAACAAGATAACTCAACATTTCTTCACGTAAGTAAAGGGTTTGGGATGCGACCCAGAACTGGCTATATACGGTAGGTCTGTCAGTGGGCTTGCTTACACTGTCTGAAGGAATGAGGTAAAAAGACCTGTCTCTGAGCGGGCTGGTGTGTCCACCTAGCGCAGTACAGTGCTGAATACAGATACTAGCTAGAAATAGAATGGCTGCACTAGTGTAGTCTCAAATTAATAAGCTCTGCCTCTCAGCAAGGTAGATTGGCTCCGGAGAAGCATTCTGGTGTGTCTATATTAACCCTTTAGCTCACCTCAGGGGTGCGATTTTGAAGTGAATATCCTGGTTGTTTATGCTTACTGTGCTTTAGTTTGCACTGCAGAGCAGTTGCAGGCATGCTGACAGGATTCCTAAACTAGAGGACATCCTCCAGCTGCTAATAAGCATTCGGTCCACACAACCAAACTTGAGCTGGTTTGAAGTAAAACCTCCAAAACACATGTGGGTGCTAGTCCTCAGCACTTTTGCTCACCGAATCTGTTCCAACTTCAGTGTTCTACCTACTTGCTGGTATACACGTAACCTATGCTACATCGTACTTTGGTGTTTGTTTTGCTCTAACTCTGCATTGAACTTGTGGGTCTGAAGCTAGCCTGAGCGCCATCACTGTGGTCAATTAAGCAGTACAGACAGCTCACTAGTTTATCGGCTTTTGGATCCTTCTTTCAGATCTACCGTGGGTACTTTTTCTTCTGGGTCCTCAGCTCCCTCTAGCGGATAGTGCCTCAGTTAAGCCTCCAGGATTGTCATCTAAACACCTCTGCTTTCTGTTTGTTCTTTGATGCCGAAAAGCTATTAGTTTGAAAACTATTAAATCATTGTCGTTTAAATTGATGATTAGTAGCTTCTGTAAAATAAAATTACATTTCTTCAGTTTTCAGTGAATAATTGAATTAAAAATAGAAGTGTTATTTTGTTATAAAAATGCAAACAAAAATGGCATTTCATTAAAAATACACTTTAAAAATATAAAAGAAAGTTAATTTAAGCATGGAAAATACGAGGTCTGCCAGATGACGGAAGTCTATTTGTTGCAATAATCAACGATTTAAAACCCAAAACTTCTGGGGTGCCTAGAAAATTACTGTTTTGCTTTTTCTTTTTAAATTACCAGTGAATTTTAAGCATCAAATTCACTTTGAAAATCAGATTATGTATGTATTATAGGGAACTCTCTCATAGGTTGACTATTAAATACTATGGCATCCTCAATCTTCAGCATCTCTATTATGGATATCTTCAATAGCTAACCTTTTAGTTAGTTGCCACCTCCATAAGAACTTTTTATTATTCCTGTGACTTAAAAATTAATCAGTTAGTTCATTATTCTTAACTTATGTTTGCCATTAAAATTTTTTTTTTTAAATGTATTCCATCTTTGTGATTAGGTATGGAATTGGCAGTTGAGCGAATGTGTGTTTCTAAGAGGGCACAAGGAAGCAATCAAGGATTTTAGACTTCTGGAAAATTCAAAACTTTTTTCTTGGTCATTTGATGGAACCGTTAAGGTAAATAAAAGGCTGTGTATTGACAAATTGCATAAAATACATTTCACTGTCTTTTCCAACATTTAGTATTTCCTGCACTTTGTGTTGACGCACATTTTATTGAATTCATCCTAAAGTGTAAGCTGACTTTTAAGACACAATTTTGCATTTTCTATTTCTAGTAAGATTTACACTCTTGTTGTATTTTAACTATACCAGTAAGTATAGCAAAATGTTGGCTATATTAGAACCATGTAGCTGAGTTTTATCTCGTATATATCTTGTCGTATAAAATGCAGGTTTTTTAACCTTTTTACAGTGTTACAAAAGTAACCTGTTTTTCCTGTATATTTGGTAGGTTTGGAATATCACTACTGGAAACACAGAAAAAGATTTTGCTTGCCATGGAGGTGCTGTTCTTTCCTGTGCTATTTCACCTGATGGTAGTAAATTTTCATCTACTTCTGCTGACAAAACTGCAAAGGTTGGTTGCTTTCTGTACAAAGATAAAAATGATGCTTTATTTGTCCTGAAGTGTATGCTATATTTTTTATTACGAGGTAACTAGTGATATTTAAGTTATCCTGTTTTATTTCTAGTATTAAATTTCCTGTACCTGTGAACATGTTTCTAAAGCTGTTACAGTAATTCACAATTGATCTTGGATATAACTTGAGGCTGTCCTGGTGACTTCTGTAAAAATAAAATGCACAAGTTTCTGCAGAACACTTTGTTTAGTTCTCTATATTGGTTTGTTAATAGCCTAACATTCTTAATTTGGAAACCTAAGTTAAGAAAAATTTCTGGAAGTTCCAATGAAAGTGCTGTCCATAATTTCTGGTATTCCTGTTCAGAAGCAAGGTGCAAAAAGAGGTGAACTGTTTAATATTGTGAGGTTGCCCCATTAGATATTTAAAGTGTCCCATTAGATTTTTAAAATACAGCTTTAACTTGATTGATGAACTCTTTTTCTATGAACAGCTTTAAACTTTCTTTTAAATGAATCAGTTCCATTAAGGAGTATATTCCAAGGAAAAAAATGTACTTGCAGTTGGTTCAGTAATTTGTAGCAAATGCGTTCTTGTTCAGATAAGAAAAACAGAATACAGTATAATACATACATAAATGCAAACACATATATGCATATATACAAAAAGTCTTAGTACTTTTGAATACTAGTGCCTTTTTAGAAAGAAGTCATAATTGTTTTTGAACTTACCTTTTTCCCTCTTCTGTAACGTTTTCCATTTAGATATGGAGCTTTGAAAGTTCATCTGTTCTTCATGAGCTGACAGGTCATGAAGCCTGTGTGCGGTGCTGTACTTTCTCTCCTAATAACAAATTGTTGGCCACTGGAGATGACAAAGGAGAAATAAGGGTACTGTTTTAACCTTGCTGTTTATTTTATAATTCAATTGATAGTCAGTTCACAGACAGAGAGTTCTCAGAGTTTGTGTTCTGCATGTCTAATTCGTTAGCATTGTGGTGAACATCAGGGAGTTGAAAATAGCAAAGTTTGCCACGTGAGACAGTAGTTTGTAACCAAATTGATAGATTTATGTTCCATGAATGCTGAGGAACTGATTCACATGATTTACTAATAATTCTACTGTGAATTGCACATGTGATTAAATCCTCCATATATGATACAGTTCCAAGAGGAGAATTCATTTTTTGGATTATTCTGTCACTTTGAGTAGAATGCTTATTTACAAGGGTTTTTTTTCTGTAATACAGAAAAATACCTTTCAGCTTTCCTTATAGGAGATTTTTTCCCCCATTAAGTTTACTTATATACAGAATCTTCTCTCTCTTTTAGATTTGGGACATTTTAACAGGTGCATTACTTCACTTCTGCTCCCCAGTTACTGTGGACGAAGGAGAGCCAACACATGGTGGTTGGGTAACAGACCTCTCATTTTCTCCTGACAGTAAAATGCTTGTGTCATCTGGAGGCTATCTTAAGGTAAGCCTTGAAATAATAAAATATCTTAACATACCTAATTAAATGGCAATACTCTGATAATTCTAAAGGAAAATGCAGACTAATTCAAAGAAACAAACCTGAAACATTTTACTTAACACCAAGCTGCTCCATTTTCATGCCTGTCTAGTACTTTTCACTTCTTTTCTTCTCAAATCTGAAAGCCCCCTGAAAAGGTCTCTTAAGAATTCAGACTTTAGACTTGGAGTTTGTTTTTAAAGTCCATATATTCCGTTTTTATTAGCTTCAGATTTTTATTAGCAATGTCCTTCATTAACATCTTTAATATTAAAGATCCCAGTGATTTTTGTCTGCCTTAATATCCACTCAATTTCAGCAGCAATTGTGTTCTTTATAATGAGCAGAAAAATGCTCTATGTTAGGCTTTTATTTTTTTTAAAGATACTGAGTTTTAAATTTTTGCATGAATAGAAATTCAGAAGGAATGGCAAGTGATAATTTTCTGCCTTGAAAAACATTCTATAAGTAATCTTTGGAAGAGGGCATGTTGAAACTGAGGAAATCAGTCTTTTCATCAGTCTTTCATTGGTTCAGACATCTACTGGGCATATGTTTTTGGGAGGGGGAAGAGGTGGTCTTTCTTTCAGTCTGTGAATTGGTTCTTCATAATTGTAAATTTCTCATGAGTGAGTTTTTGTTTTTTTGTTTTCCTCATGCGATAGCTAATACCTGTTAGTAGAAACTGTGTGTGTATGTGAAATGACAGGTTGTGGAGTTCTCATCTCTCAGAGTGCTGGAGGTTAGTTGATTGTTGGTCAGTGTTTAGCTGTTGGACATGCTACCAGACTAATTCTTTGAAGTCAGTTAGTAACCAGTTAACAAAGACCATTGAATTTTCTAATTTAGCATTGAAAATATCTTCTGACGTTCATTTCATATTAAAGAACAAGACATGCATCCTGTTTCTAGCTTCCTTCCCATTTTGTCTTGTGGTTACACAGTATGGTGTTGTGATGCTTCTTAGAGTCATAGAATGGTTTAGGATGTTAGGGACTTCTGGAACTCATCTAGTCCAGCCCCTTGCTAGAAGTAGTTTGCAGAGTTAGGTGAAGTTGCTTAGGGCCTTGCCCCATCAGGTTTTGTCCCCCACTCCAACAGGGGTGCCTCTAGGCCCTGAGAGGAGAGTCTGACTCTGTCATCTGTAACCCTCTTTTTGGTAGTTGAAGGCAGAAGTTAGCCACCTTCTCTTCAGGCTAAACAAATTCAGTGCTCTGTCTCTCCTCTATGGCATCTGTTCTAGGTGTCCAGCCATCTCAATGACCATGTGCTGGACTTGCTCCAGTTTGTCAGTGTCTTTCTTGTACAAGGGTGGGGCTCAACACACAGTGACTGAACTGCTGACCTACTTTTTGAATCTAGCAGTCCACCCAGTTTGTCACCTACCTTGTATTCCACCCATCCAGTCTTTACCTCTCCAGTTTGACTATAGGGACACTACGGGAGACCATGTTGAAGGCTTGGCTAAAGTCAAGGTTAATCACATCCACTGCTCTTGCCATGCTGTTTGCAGAGCCACCATTATTGTCAATAGAAGTCAATTGGGTGGTTCAGCATGATTTACCTTTGGTAAATCTGTGCTAGTTGTTCATGGTCACCTTCTTACGCTTAACATGACTTGAAATGGCTTCCAGAAAACTTGTTCCATAATAATCCCAGACACCGGAGTGAAGATTACTGGCCTGTAGTTCCCGGCATCTTCTTTGCCCCTTGTGAAAATGGGTGTGGCATTTTCCTTTTTCCAGTTATTGGGACCAGATTCAATCACCATGTCTTCTCAAAGTATTGTATTTCTACTTTTCTTTCAAGATCTACAGATGGATGTGTATGATGTACATGGAAGCACACACACACGCACCCTTTTTGCAGGGAGATACTAGTCAGTGAAAGTCTAAAACATTTCAGAAGTTTGGACCTCTAAAAACTGGACTGAGTTGGATTGTAGAGTTACATGGAAGATACCTTTAAACCAATGAGTCATCTTATTCATAGATGAGGTGCATCCAGCTATGTGCTGTTGAACTTGCTGTGTGAGTGGTACCCACTGGTACCCCAGCACCCCATACCAGTGGTGGATCATTTATCCACCAACAAAGGTTCAAGAGCTAATTAAGATCCCTTTTTTCCTTCCCCCCCCCGCCCCGGATCTCCATCAAATAACAGACATTTTAGGAAAGGTGTTTTTAATCAGAACATTATAGTTGTGTAGTTGCAAATCTGTATTATGCACACAACTGTAATGTTACATATTTCATGAGATGAGTAAGCTAAAAAGTAGTAATACCACCTGCTTTTATAGATGATCAAAGCTGAAAGTAATCTGTTTCGATATTTTGCTACTGCATTCAAATGTTGCAAGAATAGAGCATAGACTTCTTATTGGAACAATCAAGTAACAGCTTTGTGCTGGGTTGCATTTGGTTCAATTTTGCATTGGTCTACAGTTTTTCTGAGAAATGTGAAATTTCAGTCTACAGTAATGGAGTAAACTGATGGTCAAAGGTTTCTTTGTATCTTTGTTATTAGTGCTTACTGTGTATTCTAAAAACAAAAACAAAACCAAAGTTCTAACTTCACTGAAAAAAAATCTGTCCTGCTAACACAACTGCAAATGGTTTCAACGGTGTACATGATTGATCCTCTTGTGAGTCCTAAGTTTTTAAATCCAGCTATGGTTTCAATTATATTGTCTGGCAATGTGTTTCATGTATACATTTGGTTATATAAAAATACATAATCTTTTAAATTTTGGACATGTTACAGTTAACGTCTATTCATTGCATGTGGTAGGATAAGGAGCAGTACCTGAATTTATTATTTTGTATGCTTTCCTGAAATTGAACAGCTTCAGTCTTTTTGAAGTTTCTTTTCATCTGAAAGTCTTGTATCTCTAGTAACTGGTCCTAAACATTTTCTACTTAAGATTGCTTGTATTTTTATTTTTAATTCTACCTCTTTGGGGAAAACTGTCAACTGGGCTTGCCATGCTAAACCTGTTCATAGAATTTATTCTAAGCTTCCATCAACTAACTGAAAGTGTGTTGTTATTTTTTATAGTGGTGGAATGTAACTACTGGAGAATCCTTACAAACCTTCTACACAAACGGAACAAACCTCAAGTCAATACACGTATCCCCTAATTTCAAAGTGTATGTGACTGTTGATAATCTTGGTATTCTTTATGTATTACAGAAGTTGTGATTAATGTGCTGAACACTGCAAAGATAATTCATTTTTTTGAGCTGGAAACAAAATTTTGCTAGATGTTTGACACTCATTAAGCTGTGAATTATATTTCATTGTTGTATTCATGATGTTTTCATGTGTATTTATGTACATTTATGCATGTTTTTGCAAATGAACTTGCATTTAATTTTGTTTTTAATAAGAGTTATTACAATCCTTAAGTCTTGATTTGCATCTTAAGTATGTTGCTTCCAATTTTGTAAGGAAATTATATTAAGATCTATTCAAATTAGTTGAAATTAATATTAATAGCAGTGAAGAAATAATAGGAATATAATATTTTGAAATTGTATTTTGTGCTAAGGGTGATGGCTAAATGCTCTCTAGCCATGAACACAACTGTGCAAGATGCAAAAATTTTTTGTTTTTGCTTTGATGCGAAGATTTTCATTTAGTACAGAATGGAAAGAATCAGGGACATCGTTTGAAAAATGAAACTAGCTATCTTGGTGCTTGATGTTCAAAACAAACCAAGTAGCTTTCAGTTTACAGCAGCAATGCTTCCTGCTTCCAGTAAGAACCTTCCCGCTTCTAACCTTGTGGAGATGAAGTGCGTAAGTAATACATATGAGCTATTCTTGTTAAGGGGAACATCCTGAGTCTTGTTTTCTCAAGGCAAGAACTGAAAGGATATTGCAATTGAAGTGGAAGAGATTGTGCCACATTTCCAGTCAAAGGATGAGTAGAGCTAACCAGCTAAACTGAGAATGGAAATAGTTTAAAAGCTGTATGTTGGAAAATATAAGAAGGTGTGAATTTTAGTTATTTTTCCTTTTGGAATTAACATTCAGTTTATACTATGGAGACATTTTATTGTCATCAGCTTTGTTTACATGGGATTCTATGCACAGGGATCCCTTGCCTGGTAATATGTGATTTTCTGTTTGGTTTTGGGGGTTTTTTACAATATATTTATAGATTCAATATAAGGTTGAAAAATTTTGATGTTTTGTACTAATTATACTTGACATATCTTTTGTGAATAATTAGATAACAATTTTTCTTAGGTACCTAATCAGTCTTGTTCTAGTAAATTGCCTCTCAACTGCTATGAGTAACTGCACGAGCCATTAGTATCATGGTTTTCATATTTTTGTAGTTGGCAGTAGAACACTCCATCTAAGTACTTAATTGTAAGAAGTACATTAGCAAGTGTCTCAACTGATACTGAATAATGAAATCTCACTTTTAGTATTTTTTGTGTGCATTTCAGAAGATTTAATGTACATTCTTAGTATTTTCCTGATTTTGACAATCACCAGTTTTTCCTCTTTTTTAACTTGAAATTCCACCATTTCTAAGGTGCTATTGAATACGGGTCAGTATAATCAAAGTACTGCTGGCAGAAATATAAAGAGAAGAAATTCAATAGAAAAAACATGATGTTTTTTGTATTCTAAGTATGTACAGCATTCAATAAAGATAATCCAAGCAATATGGGCCAAAGTTGTAAATGAGTTTAAATTCTTGAGTGGTTGTGGGTTTTTTTACAGGGTAGGAGGGAGGGGGAGTGCTGCCTCTTTTATTGTCTTTTATTGTGGTTTATTTTCTATTCTGGTTTTATTTTTTATTATCTAAACATAATGCTGCTTTACAAACTACATCAAAAATACTTTGACAGGTAAGCAATGGTATTAAATATGAGGATGGAGGAAAAAGTGAACAAAGGGAAACTGAAGTCTTGGAACATGTCCTGCAATGTTCAGGACAGAGTTGCTTCTCCTGTCTAGTTTGTACAGACCTCATCAGTACCCTCCCTGAAGACTGAAGGAGCAGGAAGCTCCTCTCAGCCAGTGTCCCTCTATTGCATAGGCTGTGCTGTCCTTACTGCGCAGGACCATGTTGGTCTGAACTCAGAGACCCAACTGGGTGAAAAGATACAGGATAAATGTTTCACACAAGGAACGAGGGCAGAAAGTTGTCTTTTGTGACAAGGCTAATGAAACTCTGATGATAGGAAAAACTCATCATGGTTTAATGAAGAAAGTGACCTGTGAATGAGTGGTGTTCATAGACAATTCCAATTTTGACGCAAGTAAGAAGCAAGAAGCACAGAAGCTTGAAGAAGTGTGAGATAAATAGTGCATTCTTGAATTATTCTGCAAGAATGACACAACAGCATTATACTTGTTTCTGGAACTGAGGAAGCTGTGCTTCATAGAAGGTGGCGTTAATAGAGTCAGGATGGTTGCACTCATCTGCAAATGGATGGAGTTGCCTGTAAGTCTTTGTAGCTGACGTGGAAGAAGGGAAATAGCGATGAGAAATTCTGAAGAGCCAAAGAATAGATATGATTCACAGGAAGAGGATGACAAAATTTAAATGAAAAATTGTTAAAATAGGTGCCAACCAAGACAGCAACTTCTTTAATTTAAAGTATTTATGAAGGTTAAGGCAGTTTACTGTAATAAAAAATAAAGTCCTGCTGTGTCATCAGATTTAGCTGTTCTCTTTGATGTTAGATGTATTTTAAAGGAAACAAATGAAAGTTTGGCCAGAAGCAATTTTTATGTAGATTGAACATTAGTGCTTCCATTATCTCTTGTAATGCCAGATCAAATTGAATCAGTCTGCATTCAAATTTAACTAATGAGCATTGCCAATTTTATCTAGTTCTTTAACTGAAATTATTATATGCTGTTGTGTAAACAATTTTTAGGTACACTTGCTATTAAAAATGCCTATCAGTTTCTGTAGAAGTTCTGAGTCTCTTCACTTTGGCAATTAGACATACAGCTCCTTCACAAATCTCTTTTTTTCTCTTTATTAACAAGGAATTGTACCTACATGCAATGCAGCTGCTCAAGAGGATGCTTTATATTGCCTTGAATTCTACCATTCCTTTAACTACAGTGTTCCCCTTCCCCCTCTCTTATCTTACACAGTTGTTTGAAATGGAACTATGCAGTTATTGCCTGAGGTTTTTCCATGTAAAGGTTTATAGATCTCTTGTAGTGCTGGAGTGTGTGGGTAGAGCTGGAGCTGGTAACCTGTTGCCAGTAGAGGAACATCCTCCACCCCAAAATTATTCTGCCTCCCCTAAAAATGATGCAGTTAAACTCCCTGTTACAGAATGCTGTGCAAATTGCTGATTTTTTTCCCAATTTTTTATTTAGTGAAGTCTCTGTATGGGACCCGGTTCCCCAGGCTGTATCTAGCTAGAACAGAGTGTGTGTCCTCATCTCTGCTCTCCTGAGGTGTTTTATAGAAGCTGATGCCTTTGCAGGTTTCAGGGGAAAGCCAGGCTGAGAAAGCGGTCTGACTCGGGTGATGTCTTCTTGTCCTCCTGGAAGAGAACATTGCAAGGAGGCCACTCTGCCCCATCTTCAAGAAGCCAGTAAATCCAGAATATCAGTAGGTCACAGAGAATTCAGGTATGTTCTTCCAGTTGCTAGCAGAACATGAACCCTTTACCGAGCTGTTCAGTTGCCCTTTCTCCTTCATAGCAAGTACAGATGCCACGGCAATGCCAAGGAGTGCCAAAGTCAGCCCGGTGGCCGAGAGGTGCTTTCAGGTATTTCCCTCTGATAGCACACACTCGGCTCTATTTGTCCACATGTTGCTTTCTTCCTCCTTCTGTCTAATACGAAGACACAAATTTATTTGGGCTCATAGATAGTGTTGATGATGCCCAAGAGCTCTGAGGACTTGGGATGCCTTATTTCTGTTGTGATTTCTGTTGTGAGGAGCAGAAGCCAAATGAACCTTACTGTTTGGAGAACAGGGGGTGTGCCAGCTACTGCGAACAGTGTGATTTTTGTGCTCAATTTCCCTTTGCTCTTTCAAGCTAGGAATGGGACACAATCACTGGCTCTGCCAACGTGCAGTAAGATGTTAAGATGAGACCAGGCTTGTTTGTGGCATGAACTCTGCAGTAGGCTGACCTATATTTTTCAGCACTTCCAAAGCTGCTGTGCAGTCTGCTCTATCCACATCTTTGCGTGTCGGTGGGAGGTTTTTTTTGGGGGGGTGGGGAGAGCTGGGTTTGGAGGAGGATGTTGGGTTTTCTTGGGTTTTGAGTTTTGTTTTTTTTTCCAAATTAACTTACTGCACACCTTTCTTCTAAGGGGGCTTTTTATGAAAAACCTTGCAACTAGATTTAATAGATGCCTAAGCTGGGCTGTTAGGGTGCATCCTAAAAGATCCAGTGAGTATAAGAGCGTAAGATTTTCAGTCTGCATGCGTTACGGACAACTTCAGCACTTCCTGCATCACCTCCTACAGTTACGCTCGCGGGATGTAGCACAACTGTGTGATAGTTGGACTAGTTGAACTATTTAAGTGGCATGCGTGTGTTTATTCAGAAGGATGAGAAAGCTCAAGTATCTTGTAAGTGTTTCAATAGGCAGCTTCTCTCTTGGGGCCTGACTGTTTACAGAACAAATTAGCTTCCTGTGCTTGTTTCCATTTAGCAAACCATACATTGTACGTGTAACAAGTGCTCCAAGAACAGTTAGATTCAAGTCCTTCAGGCTAGAGAGGATTCTTGTTCCATACTCAAGAGGGATCATCTGGGTACTTACACAATTAGGTGCCACAGTTAAGACTCTGTGTGTTTATGTGTGTGGTATTTTTAATTTCTTCTATTTACTTCTTTCAGTTTATTTGTGTCCCTCTCTGATTTTTTTTTTTTTTTAGCTTCGTCCAGTTTCTCTAATAACATATGAACTCAGATGAATTTTGAAAATCATGATTTTTAACATGACTCAAAATGAGGCAAAGACAAATTTACCCAATTCGGCTGTGTAAAAGTAAATATGATGCTATTTAGGTAAAGCATGTGTTATTTCTAATGCATAAATGCACACAAAATATGCTTAATATTTTAAAAAATGGTATTTTACATTACTCGCGTTTCTAAAGCAATAGGCTTTTTTAATTGTTCTTTACTAATTGTATAGCAAATTTCATTGCTATAGATAACCAGTACTTTCTAGCAAATGAGAGCAGGGATTTCCCGTAGTTCTAAAAATCACATTATTTGTCTGTAATATTCTCCAAAGATAGTAATAACTGGTCCATACTCCTCTTCCTCACTAGAGTCAATATTCAGGTTTATGTGTAGTAAGACTTTGTAGCCTCCTGGTTCAAACTCTTACTCCAGTGCTAAGAAATCTTAGTCTTGTTGTTTTGAGAACAAGTTTTCCAGTCCCAGAGACACAATGACAGGGACATTTCTTTCTGCACTTCCCAGTTAGAACCACTAGAATTCACCTTTTAATACTATGATCAGTATTTGCTGTTGTTTATAAACCCCTTGGCAGAAGTAGTGTAGGAAAAAAAAGATTAAGGAAACACTGAAAAATATACTTTTGGTTTAACAGCACTGCAATAATGCATGAGAAGAATCGTGTATTTTTAATACGAGATTTGGAAATGCTTGAAGTTTTGTCTTTTTAATAGTTTTTAGTTTGTGGTGTGGGTGTGGTTTTGTGTGGAGTTTTTTTTGTTCTTTTTAAAATTTTAGTAGAGAATAGATGAACAGTCATAGGCATAGGCCAGTGGAAATCTGTCTCTAAATACAGATCAAACATTTTGCTTTAAAGAATCCAGTCTGAAGCCAATAGTCATGTCTTGATGGTTGAGCACTCAGCAGCTAGACAGTAACGTAAGATATACTTATGCAAGTTGGTAGCTCCTAAATTTTTCAATGTATTTGTGTGACTTCTTACAACGTGCTGTGGACTTTATTTATATTCAGTACAGGATAGCAATTATGCATTTTATATTTCCAGCTGTACAAATGAGATTGAAGGAAATGAGTGGAAGGGGTCTTATCAATATGTGACTTAAACTTCAGAACTGGGAAATGTGAGGAGGAACAGTTTCAAAGACTTTGAACAGATTAAATGTTGGTTAAATTTTACCTTTATTTGAGTATATGTTTAACAATAGCAAGAAAGAAGGTCACCTGAGTGCATCTAAATTTTCAAAGCATTTAAAGAAATATTTTAAACATCTTGCAGATGTTGCGCACTCAATTTCTCAAAGCCAAACAGTTGTGGTTTTGTCCACTCTAAAAATTATAGAGCAGATAGGTGTTTTTTTTTTTTTTTTCCTTTCTACAGTATCAAGGATTCAGCTACTAAATTGCTGTTCTGACTCAGCAGCTGGTTTTTCATAGTCTGGAGCACTGGGTTTGAGGTAGATCTTCTGGGCACACATTCATTCAAAAAGAATGGTAGGTGGCCAAACTGGATCTGTGGAAGAGTAGTTTGTTTTTTCACTGCAGGATTGTAACACTGAATACCTGCCAGAGACAGGTACAATTCAACTGAACTACACATGACCTGGAATTTTCTTCATAGCATATCTTAAGCATTTAAATTTGGTTAAAAGTATATTAAACACAGCAGATGGCAATAAGCTAGAAGTTTACCAATTTGATTGTTTTATCTCCTTTTTCCAGAAATACCTTTGTTCAAAGGGTTAAACTTTTGGTTATGGTACACATGGGAAAAAAAGTCTATTCCTTGAAGTTATGGTCTATTTTTCCTCTTAAACTTCTACTAGCTATGGAGCTCTACACTTCGCAGTTTCTCAAGCTGCTTTACCCATCATTACATCTTGTATTTAGTCTTTAGTTACTACTGTCAACCTGCTTTCAAATGGGGGGTTCCACTGTTCGGGGTTCTAGCACTGATGTTAGGGTAAGATTTGCTGGAGCGAAGTTGTACTTCAATATCCTTTCTTTCATCACAAAGTGTCTCTGTGGAATGGAGCATTTTCTCAGTTTGTGTTCTGGATCTCTCTGGCTTCTTCAGCATGTATTAGTGGAAAAAAAGAATGACCTTTAACAAGCTGTTAGATAAGTGTATTATGCATCATGTTGCTTTTTTTGCTAAGATGTGAATCTAGGAAATTAAGATCACTAGTTCTCTAAATTCTCTAAAAATTATAATCTTTCCTATATTTTTTATTTTTAGTTTGCATACAAATTACATTCTCCTGCTTTTCAAAAATTAAACCACAGTGCCTCCAGCTCATGCAGCTTTTACCTCCATTTTGCATTACTTATTTTGCTCCTTATTTGAGTTCTGTCATGGGTTAGAAATTATTTTAGGGTAATACTATGTATCTGTCCATGTGTTTGTTTTGTTAATCCGGAACCTATCTGGAAAATGACAATTTGATCACAGTGAATACTTTGAAAGTTAGCAGCAAATACAAGAGGTCTTAGCTTTGATATATTCTCCTTTCTCACAAAAGCAAAGTTTGGATGTCTGAATCGGAATGGACAACAATGACAAGTAGTGAGGGGCTTTGAGCTTGGGTGCCTTGTGTTTTGAATGTGTTTTGTGCAGCATTTGAGTTCTCACAAAGTGGTTTTCCAGACTGAAATGACTGTACTATTTTTTGCTATTTTTAGGGTGACTGTCCATTCATGGCTGCTGAGATTCCTTGAAGGGAAAAACTGGAAGTTCCTAAACACAGTGAAAACTTCAAAGCGAAAACAGCTGAATTAGGTATCGTAACCCAAGGACTTGGCCCAAATGGGAGGACTGCAAAAATTCTTCCCCAGAGGAAGTAAAGACAAAATTATAAGTGACTGCAGTCAGAGATCAGTAGCACAGACAATCCAGTAGCAGTGGCATGTTAAAGGTAAAGGTGTAATTATAACAGTGGTGGTTGTACAGTGACTGACAGAAACTACTTTTTTTAACGGTTAAATGCTTTTTGCTTTCCATTTGAAACACAAGTTTTGCTCTTGTGCATTCGTGGACAGGGCTTTTTCTTCCTCTAGGAGGCTATTTTGAATAGGATATTCAAATAATTCTGGCATTTTTCCTTAAGAACTGAGTAGAGTTTGAAAACTGGGTACGTTAATCACCCTTGCCTTTCAGAATTGTTTTTTCCCGACAGATTCTTGTCACGTTAAACAAGTGAAGCCATATAACAAACATTTCGGTAATCAGGCCAACATAAAGTACTCATAAATTATCACCAGGCAGTTCTAAATCTGTCATAAATTCTTACTGACTTGTTCACAGGAATGTTTATGTAATTGAAAGAAAATATAGCGAGGAAGTTAAGTCTCCTTTTTACAAGTTAAATCAACTATAGTGAGATAAAAACCACCCACACACTTGGCTTTGGATCAGCGGAGACAGTCTTGAAAAGTAAACCTTTATGAAATCTTAATTATGAAATCAAATTATGAAAGCAAATTCAAGGTGTAAAAATTAGCAGTTTTCCAGGTGTCACCGATTGCACTCTGCTTGCATATTCCTTTTATAACAGGATATCAGCTCGGTCAGGGAGGTACAGATTTGGAATCATTCCAGCAAAACGATTTTTGGCATAGCTGGGAACATAGATGTCATGTAGGATGTGTTAAAGCTGGGAATCATTGAAAGGGGTCCAAGGAGTCACAGTTCTGCAGATGTGAGGAAAAAAAACCAAACCAAAACCACCAAAAAACCCATGGAATGAGAGGCTATCTTACATGACATCCCTTAAAAAGAGGTGTAGAAGCTGCAGTGAAACACAGATAAATATATTAGGAGATGTTTATGATATTTTAGAGTGCAAATTACAAAGTAAAGTATAATAGCAACTGATAGGGGTTTGTGCACCAATGAGTGAAATATCGACACGCAAAGTAAACAAGAGGTCATTTAGTATTAAACCTATGCAATTAACAAAAAGCAGCTTATTCCATTGATCACAATAACATAGTTGTGAAATACGATGTTGGAAAGACCGAATATTTTGAATATATTAATCACAAGGATAGGAAGTTTATGATCTTAACAGAACAGGGGGCAAGGATGCATTTGTTCAAACTAAAGAATTTTGAATCAGCAAGTACAAACAATAAATAGCCAAAAGCCTGAGATGGATAAGATGAAGCGTCCTTTGAATCACGCCTGGTAAAATTCATCACATCTTGAAAAAATGAGAAATTTTTAAAGGATTGTGAAGCATGACAATTCTGGTGTTTTGAAAGAGGTGACCCAGGCAACTATTGACCTGAAGGCAGTCCTGAGTAAAATAGTAGAATGGCAGATTTAGGGTTATACGGAAAAGTAGAGTCTACTCTGAACATCACAGCATTTTTCTAGGTGTTGCTGATTGTTGTGGTTTTATGAGAGACTGGTTTCATCAGACTTTGCTGACAGATTTCTAATTGTTTTGCCTGTGTGTTTTTTTGTTGTTTGGGTTTTTCTTTTTTAACCCATCTGTGTCAATACATGAACTTTGGATTTCTTTAGGGAATTTGATTTACTGTCACACAGCATTTTGATTTAAAAGAGCTTCTATTCCACAGCACCGGTAGAGAACATATTAGATGGATTAAAATATTGGTCACATTATTTGTATAATGTTATTTAATGTTTTTGTCCATGATCTATAAAACCTTTGATGATGAAGCTGCAGATGATATAAATTGGCTAAAGAGTGAATTGCAAGAATAAGTAGCTATCACAGTATGATGCATGTCTGCTTTCAACATCCAACAGCATGTTTTGTTACCTTAGGACAAAGTGTATCTTTGCCGTACATAGCGGACTTAAGAAAGCCAGTGAGACCATCTTGAAAACGGTGGTGTGGAAATGAAAGCGGATGGTATCATCCATACAAACTCCAAAGTGTCTGCAGTGGTACGTAAACAGGGCCTGTGGGTACATAAAAAAAGACCTATCTTGATGGAGTGAGGAAGTGCTTCATTAATAAGACATCAGCTGGAGTAGTGCATATAGCTCTGGTATTTGTATTTCAGGGACAAAATGGATTCAACCAGAATTTAGAAGAGGACCACAAAAAGTGATCCAAGGGCTGGGCAAAAGTCTTGCAGCGTAAAGTTTGGGTTGAACTGGAGAGAAGGCTGAAAAGTGACTTATTCGTGAGGTGTGGGAGAGAGGCAGGACATTTCAGCCTTGCTGACAAAAGAATAACAAGTTCTACTGGCTGGAAGAAAAAAACACCTTGTAAAATCATGTAAAGCAAGGGAATTAGTTCTTAATTTCTACTTCTTTACGCAAAACTGAGTCCAAACAAACGACTCAGAAAAACATACAGTTTCTACTTAAATGCTTCCAGCTGTTCTGTGTGCTTCAAATGTTATGGATTATTATAAAGCTAAGATCTTTATTCTCTTGCTTTGCATGTCTCACCTAAAAATAGGTACAGAAAGGAACTTAAGAGACCCTCTGACAAAGTTCCTTGTCTCAGGTCTGCATAGTCTATGCTAGGAGAGGGATTGTAATGAAACACTAAGATTCAGGGGTTTTGTTGGTCATCTGTGGATCCGAAGAACTTCATTCTTGTATTGTATAATTTGGCCTTTAAATCTTTTCACCTTCCTTTGAGATTGGCCACTTTAGGACGTGCAGTATTGAACACAGGTGAGCTGTGCCTTCAGGTGCGACAGGTATTCATCTTTTTGTTTTTCCTAGCAATCACTTCAGTTTTCTAGGTGATTCCTGAAGCTTGAAGCATGTATAGCTGAGTGAAATGTAATGGCTGTGATAACCTCCAATCATATACAGCATTCCCAGATACTAGGAGGTTTCAGTAGATTCACTCAATTGCCCTTGATTCTGCCGCCTAGCAATTATCATTATCCAATAATCACAAGCACAAGAATGAAGACTGCACTGCATCCAACATATAGTTAAAATTAGTGTAGTCTATTTCTTTTTTCCTCATGGTGTCACTATAGGATAAAGTTAATGCTCTTTGGGTATTCTCTACACTGGAACATATTTCCACTTCCTCTGTCTCATCCTGAATTTCTGGGTTTTCTAATACTTGTTTAGAAAAGATGATAACAAATATACTGCCTTCAAATCTGGACATGTTCTCTCAATCATTGACCCATCCTTAACATTGTGCGTGAATTTTTCATCTTGTTTTCTAAAAGGATTTAATGTTAGAATAAATTTAGCTTTGGATATAAGGATCTGGAGAATTTGAGCAGTTCTTCTAATGACTTGAAGGTAGGAATTGCCATGTTTAAAAAAATGACAAAAAGGCATGTATCTTACAATTAAGTGAGCTTATGACGTTAAATCTGTGATATATTTTCTATGTGTGAGGAAGAGGTCTATGGCCCTGAGTTTCTATCTAAGCTTCACTTTTTCTTGTGTGATTGTAAAGTGTTTTGAATTCAGCTTTCTTGATTGATACAAAAAGTAGTTTTCTTTTCCAAGCACTTGCTGGCAAGAGTAGAGAGAGAGAATTTTGTTTCGTTTACATACCGACAGCATTTTTGTCTGTCTAGTTGTTGCCATTTTACCCAGACCCACATTCTCAAAGAGATCTAGATGCCCGACTTCCACAGCGAAAGAGTGAAAGATGTGGCACTAGCAAATGCATAGAAATGTTAAGTAGGTCTGAAGAGAAATTTGCTTGTGGTATTGTAGAAGAGTGGGAGCCAGGCATGGAGGTGCCGTTTCCCATTCCTGCATTTGGAGCATATCCTTCCTGAAAGGCAAGGACCATAGGCCGTTTCCCTGATTTCCCTTTTCTGCCTCTTCAGTAGGACAGCGGTGTTTGGGCTGGTTGCATTCAGGATTGTAATGAGGCTGAGTGTGACTGCCTAGTCAGTAGGAAGGAAATCATCCACCAGTTGCACAAAATTTACGTCCTAGTGTGAACTCTGGCTGGAAGTCAATCTTGTACGTTTGTTTCAGTTATCTGAGCTCGTGATCAGCCTCTGTCTAGCTTGGGTTATCAGCTCACAGGTGTGAAAGTTAACTAGAACCAGTGTATTCAAGGGTGGACTTGATAGCAGTATGGTCAGTTTGCTAGTTTAGCAAAGAAGTTGGTTCACCCTAGCAAGTTATAGAGCACTAAACAGTTAGAGAGCTTTTCAGTAGAAGCCTGAGCATCATCCCCCTGTGCTTTCCAGTGAGCTGAAAATCCTGTCAGTATTTCCAGCAAGTTAAGAGTCCTTTTTTCTCCCACTCTCTTCAGCTGGTCTTTTTACATGACATAACAGATATCCCTCTTCTTAGATAAGTGCCCACATCTAAATATTGTCTCTAATCCTTATGCCATGTCTTTCACTTACATGCTTGTCACTGCCACACAGTTCCTCCGTAGAGTCAATTGTTCTTTGGGCTGGTAGTTTGGAGACAGTTAAGTTACTATTTCTAGACTCTTGTCTTGATGACATCTTAGACATCATCCGCCAGTGAAGTGTGAAGTGGGACAGCTGAACAGCACATATTGAAAGAAATCTAGGGCAAAATTAAATGAGAGTTCTGCACATGGCATAAACTGCCTGTTTTAATCTAGAATGGAAGCTATAAACTATTTCACAGTTGGATGTGAAAGTTTATTAGTTGTCTAGCATGCTGCTTTCTTTTCCAAAGGACCAACACAACCTTCTCCACAACCTGCTAATTCTCTTCCCAGTGGTCACCATTTCATGGCCATGCCAGTTTTTGATGCTGAGATGTTGGCTTCGAACTGAAGGCATGTGTAACACTTGAACCAGCCTCTCATAAGCTTACTGGTAGAATACCAGAACCAGGTATGCCAAGTGTCTCCTCTTGCCAGCTGTGAGCAGTAGCTCCTCTGGCTTTTAATAAACACCAGGCCAGGTTGGAGGAGTCACCATGTCCAGTCTGAAATGCAACATCTGCTTTAAGAAAACCTCCACCTCCACAACACAGAATTTCCCTGTTGTTTCCTCAGGAGTTTCTCCAGTCTTTTAAGCCTTCTCCCAGCAGCAGCTTTTTTACCTTGCATATTAGAGACCTCACTACCCAAATAATTCTCAAAATACTTTGTCACCCACACTTACCTCACTTTGATTCCAGTTTCATTATCTTCTCATGTCAAACGCAATCTACTTCCATATCATCTCTCTTCTTTTGCCCGTTCTCCACCCTCCCACTGTAAGGCAGTTGTTGCAAAACCAGGAGTTAATTGCAACATCCAAATGCTCCAGTTTCTTCACATATTCTCCTTGACTGCTTCTGGTTCCCTCTTACCTTGAGTAGAGGTCAAGAATAGCAATTCTCACTTTCTGATCTTTTGGAGGTGTCTGGCTTTTTCCCTACCTTCACTTTTAAGACTGACATTGTCCCCTTACTTCCAGCATACTAGGAACTTTAATAGAAAGCCTCCTTGACCAAAAAAGACTAAAGATCAAGTGGTAACTGTTTTGGGTTAGTGCAGGTTTGTAGAAGGCTCTTTAGATCTGAAGAAAAGAATGCTGAACCACTGTCCCATGCCAGAGGGGACCCCACAGACTTCTCTCCAACTGGCTTACACGTTTCCCTTTAAAATCCCAGGTTTCTGCAAATACCGAAGTGTCTTATGCCTGTTAACTCTTTTCTCTCCTTCCAGTTTCAATTTGTGTCTTCTGTGGGGGCTCCAATCGTTCACTGACTCACTGCATCCCAACATTTTTCTCTTCACGCTCATTCCCTGCCCCACCAGTCTTTCATCTGTCTCATCTTTCACCAGTCTTGCTAGCCATCCTCAGTCTCTTTTACCCCAATTCTCTCTCTCGAACAAGTTTAGCAGCTTACCGTGCCACCTTACCTGCTCGACATCTCTTTGATGAACCTAGATCAAATTCTTCCTGCAAGTTGCCAGTTCTTCCTGTTGTTTCACTCCTTTCCCTCACATCTGCTTAGAGTTGTGCTGCTGCTCCTGTCCCACCCTTTAATTTTAGGGGTCACTCAGCTACATAAGAGGTGCCCCAGTTTTATAGCCTGAAAATCTGGCCACTTTGTACTTTTGGTGCCTGAAGTGAACGTGTTTTAACATAACTCCCTGTGCGAGTCTTTACAGGGTGCGATTAAATATGGGAAATCAAGCAGTTCAGCAGTGCACCGAAGAACCAATTAATTAAAGATTTAAAGTATGAAGCATTTACCATCTGTAAACAAAAGCCGTATTCTAAACCAAAACTGTCTCCACAGCAATGCCTGGGTTGGCGCGGGACAAGATCCAAAGCCCAATGAAATCGGGGGAAGGGGAGGGGAGGACTTTTCACTGATTTCGGTATCCTTTGGATCAGGCCTCTCATGTCCTTTAGCAATGATAAAAAGATACACGAAGCACTGGGACTGTACAACTTCATTTTATTTTGTGTGCTTTTATAGGATATAAATAAATGACAAAATTACAAAATTTATAACTGGAAGCCCAAGCATATTTACATAAGTATTTGTTGCAGTGAGGCTACTATTTACTGTTCTCCTATACAATTTCCCTTTTGGTACCATATTTTTAGTGTTATTTTTTTACTGTCAGTTGACTACGTACATATCAACAGTGAATAGGCAAAATATGTACAAGGAACTATTTTGTTCAAGTAAATTGAATACTGTATTAAAAGTATGTCATCACTCAGCGCTATGATTAGGTTTAACTAAACCGTATACAATTATCAGGTTTAAACCAAGTTCAATTATCCGTTTTTTGGAATTTACCAACTGATGATTCTAACTGAAAATCTCAGCTGGATATGAAATAATAATTAAAAAAACATTAAGACAACCACACAATTTATCAATATCTCTATAATGAACTTCAAAATGATTCACAATTTGACTGGATAGAACAATATACGTTAAAATGTCATTTTTCTCCTATAGTGATATTTGTACTGTTATAATTTCAGTTCTACATAAATATACATCATGGTATTATACAAATACTCCACAGACATTAAAAAAATTAAAACACTTCAAAGAAAATGTAAGTAAATCTTATTTAATCAAATATTAAGCAAATGCTTAACTATTTTGTTCCATGAAAACATTTTTATTACTTTGGAATTTTTTTCTTTTTCTCGCTATTTTTATTTAGAAAATGTTTTGCAGTAGAATTTTATCAACACTCTTCCAAACAAGCTTTCTGTGACAGAAATCTTGATAGCAAAATCCATGGTTTTGACTTTTTTTAGAACCACTGAGATTATTTCTTTAAAAATACTAGTAGAATGCATGGCTATAGCAATGTTGAACTGCATAAACTGTATGTAGGTGTAGTAGAATGACCATTCCACTTTCATTCCAGACTGATCACATGGAACATCCAGTGCACTGATGCTACAACTCTTATAATTTTCATAATGCTGCAATAGCAGTGGTTTACTTAACTTTAAAATAAACAATATTTGTCATAATTAATCTGGCTTCCTTCCATAAATATTCATATGTTTTCCTATAGTACTTCTCTTCCATAAAAATATCTAATAAATGTTTTCTGTGCATTATCAATACCTTTTTCTAACCATTCATAAAACTCTGATCCTTTGTTACAATGCAGGAGGTTCCTATTTCTATAGAGGATCAAAGGACACCAATGATTACATATAAAACCAGCGCACACAGAAATCAGGGTGCCTAATTTCTTGTCATTTTAATGAGTTCTTTATTCAACACAGTAATTACTAATGAATTCAGTGGTTTCACAAATGCTCTATTTAT
The DNA here is from genome assembly GCF_000690835.1 of Fulmarus glacialis. Taxonomy (NCBI): domain Eukaryota; kingdom Metazoa; phylum Chordata; class Aves; order Procellariiformes; family Procellariidae; genus Fulmarus; species Fulmarus glacialis. The sequence goes on from NW_009218684.1 coordinate 26,180, forward strand.
TAATTCTGGTTCTATTTCAATTAAAAACTGCCAAGATTTAAATAAAAAACCAATCAAATCTTCTACTCATAGGCAGCATTAGTGTTAGTTTAGAGACCTTTTGTTTTTTTTTAAAAAGTAGAATTCTAAAATAAGAAATCAAAGAAAGCACTGTGGCAGAGTCACAAGGGAGAACTGCATGAAAAATAAGGTTTCGCACTCCTCTTGTGGACTGTAATTTTAAAAGTCTTCATGTAGTGTCATTCTTCTGTCAGTGCTGCAGGAAGAAGAACATCACCAGAAATGACTGTCAGCCTTTTTTGTTAGTTACAAGGCCACTCATACAGTGCAGTCTTCCTCTCTGCTGGATTGAAACGTTGCCATAAAGGAAAGGCTGTGCTGTGACTGCTTGGCGTGCAAGGCACAACAAGGAACAGGGGGACAGTTTTGTATCAGAAAATCGTAGTTTCATACTTGGTATTAATGCCTCTTTTGGCTTCTTGTCCAGGTTCAACAATCCATGGTAGATTCGCAAGAGTCTTTTGTTCAGATGGATCTATCTGCTTTAAGACACATGCAAACATACAGACGGTTACCATCTCTGCGCACAGCGTTTCTAGCAGAAGTTTTTTCTTTAAACGAACAGAACACAAATAAATCCTCTATCGACAAGGTCCTACAGCAGCAAGTGCAGTGCTCTACACTCCCATGTACCCTCGGTTGCCTTCTTTTTCCTCTTTAGATCAGAGCTGTGTCTATCCCCAAGCTATAGGGCATCATAGGTTGTTAAAGCTATGCTTAAAGCTAGACTTGATCCTGAGAAGTCCTTTTGTTACTGAAACAGTTGATTGCATCAGGAAATGTTCTTTCTCTATAATTTTATGGATGTAGATTCTGTGGCAATGGATGACAAAGTATACAGCAATACATTTTTTCCCCCCTTCCTCTCATCCAATAATTAAGTATCACAGAGTATGGTTCTCACTTTACAGCCAGTCAATATAATACAGTGTGCGGTCATTTTTCCCCTTTCTCTCCCAAGTCACCCTGATTTAAAACAGTTTTCATAATTTTTTTTAAAAGCTCTACCATAAAAGACTCTTCCTCTGCCATCTATGCACTTCAGGAGGGCACTTTAAAGACAATCAATATGTAGGCTCCAATGAACTTGGATTCTTAGGAGTTTGGGATTACAAAGAAAATATTGAAAAGGCATATTGAATCCCAGTTTTGGAACAGGAGGGTCTGCCGAGGATTAAAAAAAAAAAAAGAAAAGGGTAAGAAAAGAAGTTGCTTGGTGTGACAAGATAATTGTAAATTGATTTGGATTTGTAGTTTGATTCAGATACATATGCAGTGACGTGAATCAAACAAGTTTGGTGCTAATTTTATTTCTTGATACGAGATCAGGAAAGCCCATGGAACCACACAGTTTTAGAGGTATGCATTAGCTGTGACCCTCAGCACATAAAAAAGCACAGTACATTAGAACTAGACCAAATCAATTAAAGCTCTGCAGTTACTATAAAAGACATATGCGCAACACCAGCCAAGCAACATCTTAAACTGGAGGAATCTGAAATGAGCGGTTGTTGGAAGCGGTTGCCCGTGCTGCGGTGACACAACCCTACTGGCTGATGAGCAGAGGTGGCACAAGGGAGACATGGAGCATTTCTGACCCAACAGGTATATTTATTTATACACCTTCTACGTATATCAAGTCTTAACTGTATAGCTGAATTTTGTTCTTTGCATGCACCACTACTTTCTACTTACCACTGACTTCCGAATACTAACACGTGGTTTGGGAATAGGCTTGGAGGGTTTATTTTCAAAGCTTTCTGGGAGGGTTGAAGAATGGCCCCCTTTTCGTGCTTGTAGTGCAAGCTGATAGGCCACCTCAAATGCTTGTCCTAGCGTAAGAATGATTTCGTAAGCTAAATTCTGGAACAAAACAAAAACAGTTAAAATTGGAGTGAAGTTGAACTATCGTCAGATACATGAAGTGGGGCAGTACTGTCTACAGAAGTGATTTGTAATGTAAATAATTAAAATCACACTGGTAATAACTTCCTAAGTCTCTGCAATATTTACATCTGTCATTTGATTTCTCATTGATTAAAAACAATCTAAATGTAATTTATTGTACTGAAAGTAATTACTGAAACTAAAACCTTGAAAACATTGTCTCACTAAACATGAAAACAGGAGTGGGCGAGTGTGCGTCATCTCTTTTTAGAACAAGTACATTAGCCCCCCCAACTTCCCCGCTCACCCCGTACCCGCTGCTCTCAAAATCCCACCCATCTTGCACTACTGCACCTATCTGACGTTCCACCTTGCTCTATTTCGGACCTCCTCTGCTGACCCGTCCTCCTCCAGGGCTGGCAGCCCGACGCGCGCCCTCCCCGGGCGTGCGCCTCGGGATGCTTTGTGCTCTCACCGAACAGCGCGGGAAGGGGCTGCAGCCTTGGTGTGATGCCTCCAAAAGGACAAAAAGCAAATGGTGAAAGCGCGTGCTCTGCTTCACAGATGCGGTGCACCTATGCATGCATGAAAGTCGGTGCTCTGCTTCAAATGCACGTTTCAAGTGCTAGGGCAACCTTCTCATGGTTTTGCTCTCTAGAAGTAAAAATGTTTGAGCTTAAACCGTGTGTATGACTAAAGAAGTCAGGCTCTTAAGACTAAGACCAGTTTGGTGGTAAGTTCTCATTGCATATGTGGAAGAAAATCTGTCGAAAACTTTATAAAGTATGAATGAGGATCCAGGGGGTTGGTATAAGTATTTTTTCAGTACAGTTTTACATCAACTAAAAAGCAGCTGAGAGTGTCAAATTTGACCTGTAAGTGCATTTCTATGGTAATTTTTTTTCAGGTTTGTGGGTTTGTTTTGTAGGCTCCTACTAGAGCCTATTTCTAGGCTCCTAACTTCCCAATACCGTTTCGAACCCCTGCAAAGCAAATGCAAGCTGCAGGCCTGCCTCCTTATGTCCTGCAGTCTCCTTAAAATAATTCATAAATCTGATGTAATTCAGAAGTTACCCTCTCCTTCCTGAACCTCTGCAGCCCATAGTTGGAAGCAATCCTGCATTGCTTTGAAACTAGGTGATCCCTTAAAATTCCCACGGTTCTAATAGAATTTTAAATGAGATACCTCTTTAGCTAGTCAAGTCTAACTGTTGAGTTTGCAATAAGCCAGAAAGCAATGCAAGACACTTGGCAGTACACTATCTGCCCTTCAATCATTAAAACACAGTTAAAAGGACAAGCATTTTATTTCATGCCTTTCACTGTAGCCATGAAGAAATTCCATCCCTTTGTTATCACACATGTATAGTGAGATAGTATAGGCTAAATTGAGCATATGTAGCTCATTATAAGAGCTTCTTATAAAGGTGCCAGCTCTGGTCTTTTTTAGGTCAGAAAAAAACCAGTTATGCTCCTCCCCTGGGATATGCTCTCAGCTGTTATGACTGCAGTCACAACAGCAAGATAGCCAAAGTTTCATAGCTTCCCAAATAAAAATGTCTGCCTGATTTGATAGCAGTAGTCTCCAAGTTGTCTCCCCTTTAACTTAAGGAAACTGGCCAGGACCGAGAAACACTGAGGATGCAGTTTGCCAGTGGAGTAATAAATGAAAGGCTAAAGAGACTATTATAAAGCGCCTGCCTTCTATCAGAACGCTGGCTATGAAATTGAGACCAGCAGAGTATAATTGTTAAAAATGTACAGAATAACATTATTTGAAATGGAGTGTGCCTATTAGTAGGACAAGATTATTATTCTAAAGACATCTTAATCTGCTGTCGTGACAGTAAGATAGTGTACTACATCAGCAGGGGATTGTCTACAATGGATATTATTATTGCTAAGGAATACTTCAACAGGACAGGGTGTAGTAATGGCTTGGAGAAAAAGTAGACTGTAATACTAGTGTGACTGAGAAAATGCGCCATCCAGTGTGACATACAAAAAGGTCACCGAGAGACAGGCCTGAAAAGCTCTGAGATAAGAGTGGAGACAAGCAGAGAGTTTGCCATGCTGAGCTATAAATCTAGCCTGGGTCCTGCATCTTGTCAGAAGCCACTATGATTTGTTTTCTTTCCTAGTCTGTAAAATGAAAAAATAGGCCTGCCTGGAGCCTGGGAGCCATTGGAAACATATAACTGTTTCTATGGTTAATAAATATTTGAAATACAGCAAATAGAACATTCACTGTTCTGTTCAATATTCAAAATGTAAACTGACCGGTAACATGAATTTCATACATTGTGTGCTGCGATAGAGCCTTGACGAAGAGAAGTCTGAAAATGGGGGCAAGGAGGGCTTTAAAATTGCACCTTGCAAAATTTAAAAACCACAGCTGCAAAATTGTATTTTGAAAAAAACAAAAGTAAGTAAATTTGGTTTGAGGAATTTCTCACCTGTAGTCCTAGGAGAGGAATATGAGGATTAGAGTTTGTATGGATTCTTGCATGGGCTATACCAGAGAGGTAAGAGCGGAATTCCCTTTGGGATGGGGGCAGAAAACCAAACCACAAAAGCCGTTGTGGAAATTCTTCTGATGGAGTGAGGAGACCATCTGATTATTTTACATGTGGCACAAAAGGAAGGAAACAGGTCTGCCTCCCCGGAAGATGCTTGGCACAAAAGTTATAGGCCCCCTGGTCACCATAGAAGACATTGACCCTTACAGCACCCCACTGAGCTCCTTGGAAAGGAGCAAAACTGTTAGGACCACGGTGGTTCTGAGGCTGCTACAAGCCTGTTCTTTGCTCGGCACAGCAGAGGAGGGAAGTGAGTAAGCTAACACCTTTAAGCAGCAATTTCTGGGAGATGAGAAATCGAGGTCAATTGCTGCCTTTGCCACGTAATGTTACAATTCCAAGTCCCAGTGCAAGTCTGAGTCAGGATTCTTCAGCCGCTTTAATTCAGCCAACCTATTACAATGGCTAATTGTTCTGTTACATTTTAACTCACTTCTACTGTGTAAGTTGCAGCAGGCACTGCTCCTTCGTTGTGTTTTCATGCTTCTGTAAAGCTATTTCAAGGCTTCAGGAATATTTTAAGAAAGAGAGTAAGATTTCTGTCTTTTGAGTGATAAAAACTTAAAATGTCACTTGCAAAGGAATTTTTGGAAAAACTAGCATTTTGCCTTCTTGGGAAAGCGCTTTTCATATAATGAGGATTTTACAGGTTTTTCCTTTTAGGTGATGATTTTTTCCTTCTTTAAGATCAATGTCAAATCTGGTCTTTTTTGAAGACTGAATTTACTGAAGAAGCTTCCTTTGGAGCCTCTCAGACGATTAGTGTGAGCTACCCATCACATCGGATGTGCAGGAATGTCAGTTTGGACACCCCGTGTTCAAGCTACCGAACTTAAAATCACAGTTGGCAAAAACGGAACAGAACCGAGTATATGGAACCTTAACTTGAAAAATCTGAAAAATCCCATCCCAGTTTAAAATATCCATTCCCTGAGATGTAATCAGTTGCCTACTTCTTAGTTGTAAAAAAAATCTTCAAGGCCAAATGTTGAGGATTTCTACTATAAGAGCCTGACAAGAAGAGAAGGTTACTTACTAGTAACGGGAGTTCTTTCAGATGCAGAGCTGACATACATATACACTTACACTATTAAGTGTACACATGCTTCATCCCTCCAGACCTCAAAACTTTTACTTTTAGGGGGATCTAGAAAGGACGTGGATTTGTCTGCGCTTTCCAATGTGTCAGCCTTCGTGCATTCCAGGGGAAGAAAGCTCAGCTGGCCAAAGACGGTATGATGAGACCAACATGGCTGGCATTTGCTTGTAACATCTGTGGACTCCTGGGCTGCACGAGGCTTTCGTGATCAGGCACTCCTGCAACTTAAATTCTTGATCCTTTCTCATTCTGGATTTAAAGCAATCATGGAAGGCAAACTCTTCTGAATCCATCTCTCTCTTCTAATGTGGCACAGAACGACATCTTGTACGCAATGGGAGGATGGAAACAGGCCTTCAAAGTGGGCCTTTCAGGCTGTTGCAAAAGCCACTGATGTAGACGAGAGAGCAGAGATTCATTTGCTCATGAGCTGAAAGCTCCTTGTACCTGAGTGTGCTCCATCTCAAGAAGTTTGCCAGGAGCAACTGAAACGGTTTGATGCATTCCACCTAATATTCCCAAGACAGGGGACTGTCTGGGCATTCTGTCTCTGGATACTGCAAAGTAAAGAAGTTTTCTGTTCTGGAGACATGGGGATGCCACACTGATTGTACCTGGATGATCCTCTGAACACAGAAAAAATGTATAAAGTCCCCTAATCCCCTGGAAGAAGGCAATGAACAGAACTTTGAGACCCGAATGCATGCTTTTTCTTCTCTGCTAAACATGTATACCAGCAGTTTACAGTTCTTACCCAGCTTAAGTCTGTGCAATGAAGGACAAAAGAATACAGAAAAGAAGAAAAAAGTCTTTGTGTTATGTAAAGCACCAGTCTAATCCTTGGCATGAGCAAGGGCAGAAATTGTTCCCATTTATGCCGGTTGTATTCTATTCACAGGTGCATTGGGCAATGAAGGAATATCTGATGGAAATTACTTTGGATGCCTCCCATATATGAACCAGAACTTGGTATAGGAACTGTTACGGTGGTTTGTTTCTCCAGAGGGAATCCTTTACTGGTAGTTTTAGGGCTGCTTTATAAGTGAATGAGAGTGAAGTGGATTTCAACTATTGAGCAGTAAAGCCTCTTCTTCCCCCAAACCTTGTCCCCTTCCGTATTCTTTAATCAAGTCTGATGTTTCTGCAATTTTGATGATAGATTTTAATTCTGAGTAGAGAAGTTACATGTACAGTCACTCCTAAATAGTAAGTATCAGTAATACTCGTGGTTAACATGTCACTACACTAAAATGCTTTCATATCTGCAAAAAAATTGTTCTTGCCCACAACTGAAGGACCTAAGCGAGTAAAATTTTTTTCATACCATTGCATATATTGTATTACCATAATATATATGATTTAAGATGCATCTTTTTTACACCTTATTGTGGATTTCTACCATTTTAAACCTTATTTTTCTTAATATGATCGAACTTCTATCCACTGACAAATGGATAGGACTGTTTCTATTACCAAACTGGAAGATCAGGCTAACGTGTGTTAGACTTTAAATAGAAAATTTAATTTACTGTATGCTTGTGCTTCTGAATATCTAGCTATTTTTTATGGAGCTTGTACTGCATCAGAAATGCTAGATCCTGAGAAATAAAAAAACACAGAAAGAGAATATTTGAGTAGGTAACACCCCACTAAGGATTATGTTGCAGGAGAAAACTAAGTTAAGACAGTTAGACATTAAAGTTTCTATACTGCTTAAAATAGCCATTTAAAGTGCTTGGGGTATTAAATGCTCCTCCTAAGGTACAGGAAGTGAGCAAAATGTTGTAATTATTCCTGGATCACTATTCTTTCCTTGCCAAGCCAGGAGAAAATGAATTTCATCTGCTATACCTGGGTCTATGTTTGTGCTTGATTATTAAACCTATAAATGAAACTGCAGTACTTTGAAACAATTAAGAAGTATTTAAATGGATCAGGAGAAATAATAACCTCACTCAATCAGTCTAATTTCAGTTGATTCACTTATCACTAAAATCTATATAATGTAACATCTTGTCGACCATGGTCTAACTATTTTTAACACAATTTTGAAGTTTTTTATACTCCCTGTGGACACTAAAATGTCAGCAGAGAAGTTAAACAACAAAAGCACTGAACCAAAATGCTAAAATTCCTTCTAACCTACCTTCCTGTACATCTTTTTATTTAAACTATCCTACATGCTATCGCTCTGCAATAGCGATTGACTATTTCCCCAGCCACAAATAAAATGTCTCAGTTCAGATTTTTTTTTTTCTATTTAACTTATTTATATTCGTGTAAGCATGTTTCAAGAATTCATACACGTTATACTATATTCAAATATTTTTTCTTGAATGATTTAAAGTTTTAATAGCATTTTAAATTTCTCTTGTGCTTAACTCAAATGGCAAGTATTCCTGAAGTTTCTGGACAATAAACCCTCTTAGTCCTAAAAATTAGAGCCACTACTTATTTCACCAAATTCAGCTGAAAACAATATGACTTGATTAATCGATACGTATTCATGATTTCTTGAAACTAGTAGTCTGTGCATCACCATCTGAGAAGCATAAATACAGGAAGAACGTAGTCATTTTCCACCAAAATAACAGGAGCTGTAAGGACTTTTGCTGAAATAACATTTTTGAGATTTTTTTTTAGGTGAGAAGCTTGGAACAAGAAAGTAAGAATTAAAGCATTAATTTGCTATTTTCAAAATAAAAGCATCTTTTTTGAAAAGGAAAAGGTGCTGCTAAAATAAAATTTCCCCAAATTCCACATCTGCATTATTTGGTAAGCTAAAACGCCCACTGACACATCAAGAGAGCAGAGAACAACAGAAGGGCCAGCTAATAATAATAATCTGTTGACAATTACAGGGATAACCTCTTACACAGGAACACAGAAAGGACAATGCTCTGCACAGATCTCTGTTATCACAGATGTTTCAAATCTTTCAGATTCAGTGTGGTAGCCAAATATTCCTAGGACCTCTTCAGATAAGTAATTAGTTACCTGTGTGGTCTCTTCTTTGTCAGATCTGTAAGTGTTTCGGTTCCCTGGTTACAGTAAATACAAAACTTTTCATACATTCTCTACACATTTGCAGAGGAAGTTTCAGTTTTCCAGTTCATTCAATATAATGTCAAAAAGTCTAAACAATATTTAGAGAGATGTTGGATCTATTGGGACTGATCCAGCTTAACACTGAAACACTAAAACTCATGGAACAGCAGGGTTGAGAAATCTGAAGAAATCACTTACTTACTGTGGTAACATCTCATCTCCGACCCAAAAAGCAGCCCACATCTGCATCATGCACGTGGGACGTGTCCAAGCTCAAAGGGCCGCCACAAGAAAGTGTCCAACCCTCTCACCCCTTGTTTCTGGCATGGGACGGACCCACGAGGGTAAAAGCCAAAAGGCTGGACATCACCAACCCAGTCCTTCCCTGACTATATGGGCAGTACAACATAGTCAAAAACGCAGGACACCCTGCAGACTTAGTTTAAGCTTGTGCCTGAACCCTCCTCTTAGCAGGACTGCGCACTGTATGTAACGCACATTGATCCAGTTCTGATTTGTTTATTTGGTGTGTGCTGAGATTTCAGAATGGGTGGCCAAACCCGCTTGTTACAAACTTCTTGGAAGGCTATAGCTTAGGTTAGAAGAATTACGTGTCAAGACTTGTATGAAAAGCTACTCGCTAAGTTTATGGTCAACAGCTGAGCTTACAGAGGTGAGTTATTTCAGATGGGAAATGAGATAATCTTTGCTCTTCCCCAGAAATTTTCTTTTACTATGCCATAGTAGATTAGTCTTTTCATGTGGTAAATGAATGATACCTTCCATTAATCACCATATACCCTGAAAATGTTTTAATAGACTTAAAGAACTATTACTATTACAAAGAACTACTAAATGAAGTATCTTCTATAAACTGACCACGTCAAACGCAGTGAATACATGGCAGTAGTGATGATTAGTCTTCAAGTCTTTAGTGATGTACGCAAATGTAGAAAGGTCTTCAGGGTCTTGTGCAGCACAGGAAATGTTACGGATTTCATGTTCAGCAATAATATTCTGTTTAAAAAAAATATTTTCAATCAATTTAGGAATTAAATGTAAAAGAGCTGTAAAAGGTGTGTTTTTAGGTATGCATTTATGCTCATCTGCTGTGCTGAAGTATTTCAGAAGTTTCTTAGTAAGAAGAGATTTAACACACCCCATGTGTGATCTTACACAGGTCATTGGAATTTTGACCCTCTCCAATGATATCTAAAATTGCCAATAATCTGGTAGGAAACAATTACATTCTAGAGTCTTCCCTATGAGTCCGCTTGAGTTTTGTACAGTTTATTCAGTATCCTATGACAAAGAGACATCTTTCCTGGCATACAGCTGTAAATACAGTTTCAAAGCACTATATGAGCATCTTATGATGCTGCTGGTTGCCTGTATAATGATCACTACATGACACTGTTTCAGTCTACTGACAGACAGGATCTGGTGAAAACCAACAGGCTCAATATCCAGTTTTTTGCATGTGTTGTTTGACAAATTTTAGCTATACTTTTTCAAGAGGAAAAGACACCAAACATCACTTAGAATTGAAACCCTTGAAAGGCTTCTGCTTAGTAAAAAGATAACTACAGGAGGATCTGGCAACTTTTCTCCACTTACTGACAACAGCATCCTGTAAGAGAGATGTAGAAAAATTAAACCATTCATGCACCGAGCAACACCACTTGCAACAGCCAATGTAAGCTATAGCATACTACTGAGATAGAGGTAGGGCATGTCTGTCCGATGAAATAAAAAAAAAGCTGTTTTAAAGCTTTGGAGAAAATTATGAATATTCATTACATAAATTGCTGACATGTAATTATTGTGTTCAGGCCAAAGGAACCACGAAGCCAGAGAAGAAGATACTGCAGAGTGGCTTATGATTAGGCCTTGCTTCAGCAACACACGCATTTCAAATGATTTATTTAAACCGAAGAATGATTCATTGAATATGAATTTACTTAGCAGTTAGTTTATACACTTTTCTGAATTGTGGCCTGACTGGCTGTAGCTCTGGCTTTTCCACAAAAACCCAAAGTGAATGAGCCTCCTGCAGCATGACATCGCTATTGCACCACGGCACACGCGACGTCTGTAGTGTCCCGGGCCCTCCCAGAGCCACCGTTTGCTGCTGCCTCAGTGGCATCTGTCCAAGTTAAAACAATCTCTGAGCACCTCTGGTTTTCCCTCAGCCCCCTCTTTTCCTTCCCACATCCTCTCCTCCCCCTCTTTTTTTTTTTTTTTTAAGAACAGAAATATATGCACTTAGAATGCTTTGCCGTATCTTCTTTCATTTGCTAAGTGGCAACTTTCCCCCTTGCATGTAGGTGTCAAGTTTTCAAAAAGACATATTAATATATCTAATCGAAGAAATCATGGCTTAGGAAAAATCTTAATAAAAAGCATTCCAAATTTCAAACTACGGAAAACCCAAGATAAGGAAACTGTTACTGAAGAAATGAAATAATCCTCGTAATCTTAAAGTGTTGCAACATACTTGATTATTTCTGTTTAATGCATTATTCATAATAATGACAAAACCAGTACTTGTGTTTCAATATATGCTAATTTCTAACAACACGTATAATCTCTGCTTAACAATCATTGTCCTTTTATGTTACTTTAAGCTTTGCTTTGTTCTCAAATTGATAACTTTTACCCTGAATAAAGATTTTGATGAGAATTACAATTATACCAAAAACAGGGATTTAGATATCCAGCGATATAGCTGTAATACACTGTCATCGATGTTGTATTGGCAAAATTGTAGTTTAGAAGGCAGAAAGAATTAAAGCTTGGAAGGTCTTAAAATCATGTGAAATATTTATGCCAAATCATGAGCCACAAAGTAATCACCTGAAGTTATGCAGTGTATGTGAAGAGAGCTCTGCTATGCTGAAACATTTCTGAGGTGACCAGGGCTTGACACAGGGCTTTGCACTTTAGTCAAAACTCACGGAGATTATTTTAATGTTTTAACTTTAAACCAAGTGAAGTTGGAATCATATCCATATCAAGTTTATTTCGAATAAAAAGAGCTATACCTAAAATAAATCTTCTGGATGAAAATTAGTAGTGAAATTGAGCTTCTTCCCTAGCTTCTATAGGATATCCTCTGTGATCGCCTTTCAAAATTAAACATGTTCTCAGTGCACGCGTTTACTGTTTCCTAGGGTCACTACTCCAGTAGACCCATAGTCTTATTTCTGTGGAAATTACAAGGCTATGAACCAGCTCGCTGTTCTGGGTACACTCCTCAGGCATTGACCGACACTGTACAGTCATCGTTCTAAAATTTGTCACTGAGTTTGTCAAGAGAAACCTCCGGCGCTTCTGAAAAAAGCCGGGAAGCTGAAAGCCAGTTCTGGTTCTGCCAAGGAAACACCTTTGAGAGACGAGGTTTTTGCTAAACAGCCTTCTTTTTGCTCGCCTACCTCGTGTCAGACGATCCCCCTCCTGGCAGAAATCATCCAGAAGTTAGGGTTAGCTGTGACCCACGAGAAAATTCTGCAAGTCTGCTTTTTCCTAAGCAGCAGTTTCTTTCTGGCCTCACTTGCAAAGAAATGGTGTCATGTCAGAGTGGTGTCATGCCAAGCTTCAAGGCGCCACTGAAATAGCTGTCGTGGAATGAGGTCAGGGCCCCTTTGTCACCTGAAGCTTTGCCTAGTACAGGTTCTTAGCTTGGTGGCATAAAGGAAAAGGATGAACAGCCATGAGAGCTGAGTTTTCAAGCACATAACTGCTAGCTATTTTTGTCATTAAAAAGTATGCATTTATTGCTAAGTGGTGCCCAGCGCTGTCAACTACAAGCTCATACGGAAGCGGTACAAGTCTGAAGAGCATCTCACCTTAGTGCTAATCTGTTTTGGGTCTTGAAGGAATTGGGTACAGCACACTGTGGACAAGGCTGATAACAACGCTCCTGGGAGAGTTGCAGGCTATTACCTGGTTTTTACAGAAGGGAAAGGCAGTGCAGATTTTGAACTGGAGAGAAAGCAATCTACCACTTGCGAAAAAACACAGGACTCTGGCACTATTTACCTCCACCAAACACATCTATTGCACTACTAGGCATAAGATTTCAGTGGGACTGGTCTAGAGCCACCTAATGCAATTTGCCAAACTTCTTTCAAGTTTCCACCTTACATAAGATTATATGCACTGTGCAAAGAGATACTGGAAGCTCCTTTTACTCTGATTTTTTTTGTAAATCTAAGGACATTGCAGTTACATCCTTTACACTACAGAGGAGATTTAAGAGCTGACAACAGCCTTATCCAACTTAGAGTTAATAGCATTACAATGTCCTGATTTATGCCCTGCACATCAGAGAAGGAAATGAGGGTTGTAGAAGCTCAGTTTTGAATCAATGGAAGAAAAAGGAGCTGACAGGAATCCCTGGCCTCTCTGCTCTGGCAAGTACACCAGACTTGACATAACAGTAATTTCACCTCTGTTTTTCTTTCATGCCATTTTCTAACCCTAGATACGGCTTCCAAACTCTAGCAGAAGTTCACAAATCTTCTTTCATTCCTTCACTTAAAACCCAGTTCTAGTTACACACTCTTAAAAACTGACTGGCAAGTTTGACGGATACTGGGTTGGATGTATCCTGTGGTCTGAATGTTCAGCAACACAAAGCAGTTACACACATTATTAACCTGGTCAGGTAGCTGGGTTGTCAGATTTATTTTTTATATTGCTTAGTGAGTTTTAGTCACGTAACAGAAAAGATAATTTCTTTTCTATTCATATGCAAGCATCAGTATGGATTGCATTTTCTTGCCATTTTAGACATCCGAAGAAGAGAAAGTCATGCATTACTTTACTCCTGCTTACAGAGCCTGTACATTTTACTTTAGCTAAGCAATAACCCATTGCTCTACCCATCACTGAGTTCTCTGATCTCTCAATTTCTGATTTTGTTTTTGGGGTTTTTTTAAAGATGTTGGATGTATTTTAAAATGTAAGAAACAAAGCACAGGGGCATTGCCACACAGGAAGATGAAAAAAATATGGAATAACAACTGTTAAGAAGCTGCTGCAGTTCAGGGAGTCAAATGGCGTACCAGGAAAACAGCTCTCAGAGAGGCTCTGACATTTGAAAAGGACATTCAAGGCTCATGTTTCTTATTCTTACAATGGCCAGCCCTGGATAAAACCTTGCATCTTTATTCTTCATTGAGACATCTCTATTTTTTTTTTGTCAAAATTATATTAATGAACAAATATATATATATTTTCTGCATATTTAAGGAACTGTATAGGGAAGAATATGGTAAAGGATTCCACAGAGGCTCCCTGCCAAACGTCTTCTGTGATAAGCTTGCCTTTTAATGGCAGAAGGTTGGACACAATGTTCTCCAAATGAGCCATTAAAGCTGCTTCACTTGTCCTCCAGACTGAGTTTCTGGAGAACGACAATGAGATCATATCCGTTTTGGAGAGAAGAGAAAAAAGAGAGGAAAACACAAAGTGCAACTCTCTCCCCGCTCTCTCCCGGTGCTCTTACAGAGCCAGCCTCATGGGTATTCCTATTTGTGAGAAATAAAAGCTAATATTGAACAATTGCACATACCTTATTTGTTGCATCAATAAATTTGACTCCCTTGTAAGAGACAGACAGGACAATGGTTGGTACTTTCTTCATTTGTTCTGTAGACTTCTGAAATCAAAATGAAGATGCTGTTAGAGTTGTGTTGCGTTGCAAGAACAGTGCTTTCTCTTCTTCTTCTGACAAATCACATAAGTCAAAAAAAAGGTACTTATCCAAATATTTGACTTTTTCTTGAGCTGACTATGCTCTGGGCTTTTGAAATAGCTGCCTTGTAGTTATAAAACTAAAAAGAGCTTTACAGTTTGTTGCGAGGATGGTAAAAATTCTCCTTTTTCCTAGCACAATGGGAAGAGAATGAAATAAGTTTGCCAGGCTTAAAAAGACCAGTCATGCAATCAGGGGTTTCCCAAAACGTGCGTGTTTAAGACATCAGTCTGATATGCCCCGTTCATCGCTGCCTCCCCTCTTCCTGCCCTGCCCAGCTGTAGAAACCACCAGCGCGGTACTCCTCGTAGTCCTGTTTCTTTGCTGCAATTAGTTGTTATTTAGAAATATTTCACTCCCTTGCCTTCTTGCAGTTGTATTTGTGACAGGAGGTACCCCTGCAGCCCTCTAGGCCTGCCAGTCAATCTGTCAGTCCAACGTTGTACCTTGTCACGTCTGACCGTCTGCACTTCCTCGACTGCAGCTGCTACTGGAAGCTGCTTTACACATGAATTAGCACAGAGGTTTATTCTGCATTCCCTCAGTGCCAGCTTCTCTTACATACAGTTCATGTCTTCCTATAAGGCTTTTTTTTTTTTATGCTGGTTTACTTCTGGTGTGCCTTCAACGTGATGCACAGACTGGGTAAATGTTTGGGATAGATTCTCTGCAGAAAAATCTGTTGATTAGTTTACAGATTAAATTTACTAAAACAACCCCAAAACCAACCAACCAAAAAAACAAATATGGCATAATAGTTTATAGCTGATTTGAATCCTTTTAAGGTGGAAGGCAATGATGGACTAGGCTATTTTATACAAAACTACTGTAGATAAATAAAGTAGATAACGATCAGAGAACATTCACTCATGGGAGTATCTGCAAACAATCACAGAGATCAATCAAACATTTTCTTGAGAGGAAAGGGTAAGTTCAATTACAGCTAAATATGAAGAAACATCAGCACACAGAATGAGAGTGTAAGCACGCTGAAAGGTCTAGAATTGGCACCTACAAAGATCATTAGAGCAGCTGAACAAAAGTAGCAGCGGTGGTTTTGTATTCTTCAAGAAAAATGAAACAGCATAGATACAAGCTTGAAAACACAGACTGTATCTGAAAAAAATATGTCTGAAAAATAAGTGATGCTAACACTAGAGAGCAAAACAAACAAACGCCTAAAAGAAAA
Organism: Fulmarus glacialis; assembly: GCF_000690835.1. Lineage (NCBI taxonomy): Eukaryota > Metazoa > Chordata > Aves > Procellariiformes > Procellariidae > Fulmarus > Fulmarus glacialis. The sequence goes on from NW_009218684.1 coordinate 41,803, forward strand.
AAACCTGTAATCAAGTCCCCTTATCAGATCTCGTTCCTTCCAGAATCAAATGAGACTCCTTTTTTGCCAGCATAAAATTCAAAGCTACAGATCCAGCTACGTTCTGCAATTAGTGTCCGTGCCATGAAGGCTAAAACCTGTAATTAAAGTTTCAAGGAGAGCCCCACCCATCCGTGTAATAGAGAGGACTGTTGCATCTCACAGTATCAAATGACAAGAGGCTCAAGACGACAATCAAGTATCAATTTATCCTGGAGAAAGCTTCTTCCAGCCAGAAGGCTAGGCACTTTTAAAAAATGAAAGCTTAAATGGTAAAACGTCCTGAAGAATCTAACAAATTCTGAAGGAAGACACTAATCTGATTTGCACGTCTCTGAACAGAGTGGAGAAAGAAATGGTATCCTTGCCAAAAGCAGAGCAAGTACGTACCTGTGTGTTTGTGTGTGTGTCTCTAGAATAGACCTCAAATGAGCCTTTTCATAAAATTCAATTTCAATGCACAGAAAGCACGACAGTGACTGTACGGAAGCTGCAGTACATACATCTATCAGAATAACAAGCAATGTATCCCGCATATGCTCATAACCAGACAAAATATTCACAAATATGACAACATCACTTTAATCATCTGGCAACCCAGCAATCATCCAACTTTTGTCCTTTCTTTCTATCCCGACAGCTACACTCAGGAGCTCTTTGTCTCCCATTTTGATTATTGTAATTATCTCCTTCCTCGCCTCCTTAGCAGCAAAATTCCTCTTCTCCTCCAACACGCTATACAAACACGGCTACTAAGTTCATTTATTTTAGCTTTTTGGTCTAATTTGCGCTATCTTCCATTTGCCATGAAGGTGAAGCTTCCTGTTGGCGAGGCCACTTTGTACTAACCATCTGGGAGGCCTCTTTCATCTAGACCAGTAGTTCGTAATTTAATCGTCTCCCTTATCTGCTCCACATTCACCTGGGCTTGTCTAGAGCAGACCTGATCTTTAGTATTTAATCGAGGTCGTGAACTGCAAGACTGTATCTGAGTGAAATAGCTCATGAAGATACTATTAAATTATAGCTGGCAAATTAGGAAATGAATCAGAGACTGATGGGCATTTGTAATTTATTAAGCCAAACTGGCTCAGCTGGTAAGGGGCAGGGGATGTCCCTTATCAGCTTGCAAACCATACAGACCCCAGGATTTGTGCAAAGGTGTTCTGGAAGACTATAGTCCAGTGTAGAAACATGATTTTGGGAAACAATTCTGCACTTGTACCCTCATTGCAACAAACAGTTGGGGAGTGGAATAACATCCTTTGTTATTATGACAGTGCTGTCATGAAAAACACACAGCTCTATTCCCCCTGCTTGAATCCCAGTGATACAGTAACTGAAGTCCACCATATAATTATTATTTCCAAGCAGTTTGCAGACTTCAACAGTTTTGAGTTGTCATGGTGAGCTCATACTATTTGCTTGTTATTCCTCTCTTTTTAATGGAGGAGGTGCCTGCCAGGATGTGTAACGTGTTTTCAGGGATACAATATGAATACATTTCGCTCAGGCACTGTAAGTGCTTTGGCTCTAAATTCTAGGATGTTGAGATGAGTCCCACAGCTTTCATGGTCAGACATTTCACACCTCTGTGCAGGCCAAGTGGGCATCTCTGCCTGTGCCTGTGACCAGAATCTGAGAAGACAGTGGGACACAGGAGTCAGTATTCCTTTTCCTTGGGCTTTTCAGGTTCTAGCCACTGTATCAACTCCGTGAGGACATGATGAGATGACAAAATATTCTTGTCCATCTGGTGCCTCTATGGGAAGCGTATGGACTGGAGCCAAAGTTATAGGAACCACAGCTGAAGGCTGGCATTGGATGTCATGTGCATGCTGACATATGGTCTAATGCTCCAAGGCATGTTCATACCATAGCAGTACGATTAGATTTTATCTCATGTAGAAGCAATCATAGTGACAGGACCCTGTCTTTGGGCAAGTGCTCACTAGCCTGGAACTGGTCATAGTTCCCATGAACTCCATCGTTTCCGACTGTGACTTTGGCTCTCTGTTTTAATACACTTCTTTAGGAGAATCATCTGGATGAACAGCAAGCATATTCTAGGCTCATTGCCACTGCCTGTCTCCGATCAGCTGGTCATCTACATCAGGACAGATGTGCATGCCCTGTCTCCTCAGGTGCACTGCTCCTGCAGCGAGGAGTCTTAACACTGCACAGTCTGCAATGCCAGAGAGACTGAGCTTTGGTCCCACTTCTGAAATACTTCCTACCAGACAGGTAGATGACTACATGGAAGCAGGCCATGTGTAGCTCAAGAACGCTAAAGCAGGCTTGACTGCAGACACAGGAAGACGGAAGAAAGCATCACCATCCTAAAATCTAATGCGACATATGTTCCGCTTCCCCAGACCCCACAAAAGTCACAGAACCTCTTTTTCTTCAGAATAAAGAATATCAGGAATAGCAGCCTCGCCTGTATTTTGATGCAGCTGCTGCGATGAAGCTGCTTTATCCCCTCAGCACCCAGAATGGAGATCCATCCAGTGGAAGGAGGTGGAAGGCATCTTCTGCAGAATTGTCTAGTTACTACAGTGCTTGCTTTTAAGGTCTGGATTTAAGATCCTTCTGAGTTTGCATCTGAACCCACTGCTGCCATTATGCAGGAGAGTGCAAAACCCCTGAATAGCCCTGGACAGGGCTGCTCCCAATTCCTCCTTCTGAAAGTGGTCACAAAGGGATGCAAGAGCAGCGGTGCCAGACAAAGCGAGCAAGTGCAAACTTGCTTCTGATCTTGTTTATGAATTTTCTTTAGTTTCACTGAAAAAACCACCATACTCACAAGCAGACTCTAAACAGATTTCCATAGTATAGTACCACAAACTGTCTTAAGTGGGTAAAGCATTTCCACCTGTATTTTGATTTTGAGTTAAAGGCTGTGCAGAACTGCTAGACATTTACTTAGAACATAAACTAAAATCCAACCGATTTGAGATCCACCCAGCCAGTGTGCCTAACAAATCAAGGTAATTAACAATGGCTTAAGAGGCAGAGGACTTTGTTCTATGAATAAAGCAATATAAACTAGCTGTTTATTTTTAAAAAGCAAATACAAAACCTGTAACAGGAAAGGGCCTTTAACCCTTTCAAGACAGGATTGTACTGCAATACCTCGTTCTGTGCAGAACTGAGAGCACTAATCCAACACTTTTGAATACTCCTGCAGTGTACAAAACATGGTATCTCTGTGCACACACACACACACACACAAAGCAGCTGAATAAGAAATTCAGGAGCACACGTAGAATGGTGTCTGAGCAAGATGCTCACTCGTTCACTTGATATACTGTAGCACATGGTGTAATCCAGCCCACTCTCAAAATGCTTTCATCTCATCTATTTATTTCCTGCCAGGAGGAAACGGGATACACTGGTACTTCTTTCTCTCCATCATTTACCAGCAGTCCTGG
>NW_009218685.1:0-1403 GCF_000690835.1 Fulmarus glacialis
TTACTGAGGGAGCACTCAATCCCCTCATAGTGTCTCTCTTTTGCAGCCTCTACCTTTCCCAATATTATGTTTTATTTGTTTTCCTTTTTCTCTTATCTTTTTCTGACTGCTTTATTTCTGAACCAGTTTTCTGTCATGTGTTCACTTTGATTCAAGCTTGCAGGTGGCTTATCGTCATGGTTTAACCCCGGTAGACAGCTAAGCCTCACACAGCTGCTTGCTCACTCGTCCCAGTGGGATGGAGGAGAGAATGGAAGGGTAAAAGTGAGACAACTCATGGGTTGAGATAATCACAGTTTAATAGGTAAAGCAATGTAAGAAATTCATTCATTACTTCCCATTGGCAAGCAGGTATTTAGCCATTTCTAAGAAAGCAGGGCTCCATCACGTGTAATGGTTACTTGGGAAGACAAAACGCCGTAACACCGAACATCCCCCCCTTCCTCCTTCTCCCCCCCCAGCTTTTATTGCCAAGCATGACATCATATGGTACGGGATATCTCTCTGGTCAGTTGGGGTCAGTTGTCCCAGCTGTGTCCACTCCAAACTTCTTGTGCATCCCCAGTCTACTTGTTGAAAGGCAGTCTGAGAAACAGAAAAGGCCTTGACCATGTGTAAATACAGCTCAGACAATAACTAAAGCCTGGGTGTGTTATCAGCACTGTTTTGGTCGCAAATCCAAAACACAGTACCCTAGGAGCTACTATGAAGAAAATTAAGTTTATCCTAGACAAAACCAGTACAGTCATGAAAAGTGCCAGGGGAGTGGGGTGAGAGTACCCCTATTACCTTAATTTAGGGATGTAGCTTAGGGTACCTTGATTAGAATTTTAGTCCCTGGTGGAAGAAAGAGAGACACATAGAGTCTTCCAGACAGCAATTCAAAGTGTTCAAATTAGTCTTTATTCTTAATTCTGCAGAAGTTAGGGAAACAGAAGCATTCAATAGTAATAATTAAAGTATTAGAACATCTTGTGTTTTCCTCTACCAGTGTTTACAGCCTTAAGTACTTTATTAGAATCTAAATACAATTTTCATAATTACATTGGTGAAGGGGTGGAGGGAGATAGCGTGATCTCTGTTTTTGCAAGAGAGAACAGATCAGGAAAATAAGCTAGCAAAAAAAGGAGAACCTTCAACAAATGAAGACAGAACAAAAACCTGTAATAATTGCTTCCCCTGCACTGATGATCTTTCGTCTTCCAGCCTCCTTAGAAAAATTAGCATATGACTGATAATTCTGCTGTTACAAAAGAAAATCTAGTTGAGGTCTTTTTTTTTTTTTTTTTTTTTTTTTTCCTGACCGTTAGCAGGATAGAGCAGGATTTATTAGGATGCATATCTGTCGTGGTTTAACCTGGCAGGCAGCCAAACCCCATGCAGTGCTCACTTACTCCCCCCCC
>NW_009218685.1:1534-4432 GCF_000690835.1 Fulmarus glacialis
TGCAATTGCTCACCACCTGCGCTGACCGATAACCAAGTAGCGATCGCTACTTCCTGGAACACGCCTACCATTCATATACTGATGGAGGGGGCAAAGAACATGATGAATTAAAAGAACTGGAAAACTGACCATAAGGAAGCTGCTTTAAGAATGCTGCAGGCAAACTATTCTGACTTTCTGTATGGAAGAATAAAGGAGCTTAATAGGGAGGAAAATCCATATTCTCTCTCAGCTTTACAGGTTTTTCAAAAGGCTTTGATCCTAAAAACTTAACAAGGCAAGATGTTGGGACAAACATATAAATAAAAGCTCTAGTATATTTAATCACAAGTAGAAATGGAAGATTTCTTTCTGAAAAGAGAAATTCCTTTAAAGAATATAATTATGTGAGGGGACGAGAGTTATTTATTGATTCAAGCAAAATACAGTAAAATGCATTTGGGGCAATGTGATTTAAAGTTTGAGATATTTCATTTTGTTGGAAACAGACTCTAATATATTCTTAAATATGAATGAAGAAGGGGACATAGAGGCGTGTTAAATAATTCAAAACTAAAATGATATGTTTATTTTAAATTTCTATTCTCTGTCTAACATCTAGTTTCATAGGTTGGAGACAAAACAATATAGTAGGCTGACTGGAACAAAAAAAAAATCTCTTGTATTTTTTAAATATTTATCTATCATGTAGTTTAACAACTGAAAGAAATATTTTTTTACACAAATTCACTTCCAGTTAAAATACAGTTTCAATATTGTTACAGAAAAGAGTTTTCTTGTGTAGACCTGCAAAGTAAAATATTTGTTACGATATTTGGAAGTTTTACCTCATAAGCAAAAGGTTATTTTCCTGCCATCTGCCTCTACCAGAGATGTAAATTGCTGTCCAACCCCACGAGCTCCCCACACAAAAACATATTCAGAGGAATGAATCTCTAAATATTGCTTATAGACAGCCTTTAATTTAACTTGCAACATTCATGGAGTTAGTCCATCTTGGTTAACCTTGCCGTCCATTCCTCACTTAGCATTATAGAAACAAAAGCAAAGTTTTGGAGTTTGTGGTTTTGTTTGGATTTTTAATTTTTAATTTTTTTTTTTTTTTTTAATTTTATTTTTTTAAGGCTTTTGTAATTGATCTTTAGCTGCCTCTGCTGTCATTAGTGGCTATAAGCTTTTAAAGAAAATACAGGTTTAGTCCATACTTAACAGGAATTCTTACTAATAGCTTTAATGTTGTAGCCTAAATTTGTTTGGCGTATGTTGGAGCTCAATAGAGTTGGAAATCCATGTTTCATAGCTGGAAACTCCAGCTGTCAAGAGCACTTTTCCGTTTCTTCTTACTTCCACATTTATCACTATGGAGTGAGATTTTAGTATACAAAGGCATATGTTCTAATTATTTTCTGAAATTATTTAATGTTGTTTTCCTTCTATTTTTTATAGGCTTTGTGTTTTTTCTAAGTAAGCATGATTAATGGCTTTGTAGGACCCATTAACTTTAACAGCTGTTTCTTCTTTGCTTCTGGGCAACCTCTGTAGGCTAATTTCCTTTGCCCAGTCTGAACTGCTTCTTTTAAATTGGGCAGAAATCTGTTGTAGCAACTAGTATTTGAATGTTAAATATGACACAGGAAATTGGTCATTCATTCATTCTATGTAGCTCACCGTATCTGATGAATCATCAGCTCTCAAGAGAGGCCATATATGACATTATCTTAATACAAATTATATATCCACTCACAGATTGTTTTGCCTGCATGTATCTGCAAGACACCTTTTTCTCTTCTTTTCTCTCCTCTCCTCTCCCCGCAAGTTTTATTGAAGTTTATATGACACCTACGTGTCAAAAATTTCATATTTGAAAAGAATTATCTCATTGTAGTATGTATTTACTAAGCTTATTTAACAAATTAAATCCAAAACTAGACACTTGAATTGAAAAATCGTGTCTGATTACACTGTCCTTTACATAACATTTATCTTCAAATTCTCAGATTTTTTTTCTTAGCAGACCAGGAGTCAGAACTCAAACAAAGAGCTCTATTTTTTTTTTTTTTTTCCCCCCAGTAAGTCTCTGTTGCAAAGACATTAAACCTCTAAATCTCCAAGGACTCCTCTAGCACATGTATTAATGTGATATCTCTTTATTCTCACAGAATTTACACAATCATTGTGATAAATGTGTTTCTAACAAAATTGTAACAATTTAGTGAGGTATTGACTCAAGTGATTTGGGGTTATCTATACATAATGTATTTACATAGAAGTCTAGGAGAACACAAGAGGGCAATGAAGTAAGTAGCTGCAGAAATATTACAGACTTTTCAACAGTGAAAGCAGAAATCTTCTTTATAATGACTATACAACCATTCAAAAAGAAATCAATACATTTCCGAATTATTTCTGTTAAAGGATTAGCTACTTCTCCAAACAGTATTTTCAAAATTTTTTACTTCCCATAGTTATCTGTTTATTGAGAGTTATACTACTGTAGGTAAGTAGCCTGTGTGCCTCTGTTATAAATACAAGCTTTGTCTATACTGCATTTTGAGAACAGTTTTAAGACTATTGAATGTTGTCCTGGTTTCGGCTGGTTCCTAGTAGCTGGTATAGTGCTGTGGTTTGGATTTAGTACAGGAAGAATGTTGATAACACACTGATGTTTTAGTTGTTGCTAAGTAGTGTTTACATAGTTAAGGACTTTTCAGCTTCCCATGCTCTGCCAGGTGCACAAGAAGCTGCGAGGGAGTATAGTCAGGACAGCTAACCCAACTGGCCAACAGGGTATTCCATACCTTATGATGTCATGCTCAGTACATAAAGTGGGGGTTGGTCAGGGAGGGGCGATTGCTGTTTGGGGACTGGCCGGGCATCGGTCAGTGGGTGGTGAGCAAT
>NW_009218686.1:0-5286 GCF_000690835.1 Fulmarus glacialis
AGGATGAGAGGAAACGGCCTCAGGTTGTGGTTTAGAGGGAGGTTTAGACTGGATATTAGGAAAAATTTCTTCACTGAAAGAGTGGTCAAGCCTTGGAACAGGCTGCCCAGGGAAGTGGTTGAGTCACCATCCTTGGAGGTATTGAAAAGACGTGTAGATATGGTGCTTAGGGACATGGTTTAGTGGTGGACTTGGCAGCGTTAGGTTAATCATCGGACTCGATCTTAAAGGTCCTTTCCAACCTAAATGATTCTATGATTCTACGCTGAAATTAATGTCGATGAGGAGTCTGGAAAGTAGAACTCCTCCTCCTCTCTTCATTTGAAGGGAGGTAGCTATTAAAATGTAAACTACATACAGAGCTATTTGAATTAAGACAAAGACAAACAAAGAATTCTATTGTTTAAAATGTTAATAGTTTTGACATGCTGTAGCTGCTCCAGGATAACCTTTGCTTTCGGAGAAGGGTTTACTTGGTCATGTTGCCAATTTCAGAGAAAAACTATAACCCTAGAGCCACATCAGTTTTGTCTCACGTCAACAGTTTTCGTCTACGTCCAGAAAATGCAAAGATATATCTATGTACCTCAGATTTAGGCTGCCTTGTGTAATTCAAGAGTGCTGCATTTACTCTTTTTAAGGATACTGCATAACTGTATAGTTTGAAGAGATGAGATGACAGACTAAACTCTGTGGCCTGGAAACTAACCTTAGCTTATTGATAAGGACTTAATAAAACTATTTAGTTTATTAGAAGACCACAGTTTGTATGTATGTGAATATGAAAACAGCAGCGTTTAGCTAAGATTTATTCCTTCAAGAAAAAAAAACAAAAAAAAGCTGAAATAGACACCTTCATCACATGCTGAGAGCTGAAGTTCCTGTGGAGATGTGTGTCTGTCTCCTTCAATGACAGAGGGAACTTAGGTACCTAATGAATTGCCTGAGATTACGTTGGGTGAATCTGGGGCCTTATTATTCTTGGGTGAGCTAAGGCACTGCAGCAACCCACGTCTGAAAGCTGAACCCAGCAACTGTGAAACTGGAACTACAGGAACCACTAGAGATCAGTGTGTAAAATACATCATTTTAGGTGCAAGAGATTTTGGAAGGCACAGTTTCTCTGAACATTACAGTCTAGATTAACCACAAGCTATTTGACCACATAGTATCTGACTATTGATCTTTATTCATGCTCACGAATATTTGTTTATGCAAGCAGTTCCCTTAACTTGACCTGTAGTGCTTGCAGAGGAAGGGTTTATGCAGCACAGGCAGTACTGGCATAATCTGGCCATATGAGTCTATACTGCAAATATTAATGCTGCTTTTAGAAAAGATAGTCATCTTGATAGTCATAATTCTCAGAGTTAATGGCTTCTTCAAACAAGTGCTTTGGGATGCTGAGTTACTTAAACCCTTTCCTAAGTAAACAACAGTGTCAGAGGTTGAGGGCAATGGAGGTTCTTCCTCTTCCCACTGAACGTTTTCTGGAAAGGAGTTAGTCACCAAAATTTTAGAACTGCCTTTAGCTGAAAATAGCCCTTGCCCTTCTCAAATTGTGCCTTTTTCTCTGGGCTCTAATGTCTTTCTTTAAAAAGATAGGTTAATGATAAAACCCACTTTGGCGTGTCAAGGTCCATTTGTCAGCTACGCATTTGTTCTTATTATCCTTCAGCCTCAGGATACTGTGAAAGTTGGATAGATACTGACCACCTGCTATTTTGGAAGGCCAGAAAGAAAAGCTACTCCTCTGGGCATGTGACAGCACAGAAGAGCCCCCTGCTCCTCCTCAGCATTGTAGCATTTATTTGTAAGGAAGTAATGTATCAAACTAATGATTTTTAGATTGGTTTCTTATTTCTTGATGGTACAAAACTTGGAAAATTTACTGCAGGAAAATTTTTTTAATATTTAAATATGAATCTCACCCACTGAAGTTAGTCTGACTTGTCTGTAGGAAATGTCGTTCTAAGCAGCCTGCCAGATTGATTAATTCCTTTGCAATAATACTAGATATTGGCTTTTTAAATATTAGTAGCAATATTTAGCCAGCGACGGACAACACACCTTACAGTGAAGGCTGGTAGTGAGGACTGTTTTATGCTGTGTTATCATGGGGGAAATCTCAGAAAGCAGTTCATCTATGAAAGGCAGGTCCTTCTGAGAGGTTCCTGACAAGTAAGTGTACACAGGGTTTTCAGTCATGCATATTTGTTTAAGTGAAAGACAGATGTAGCCCTGCCTCCTGTTCCCTGCAGTGCTCTACTGAGGAACATTTAGAGGAAAAGCCACTGACTCATTCTTCTCTGGAATATCAGGCACTGCCAATTAGTGTATTATAAATTCAACACTGCATTGTAAATTATATATAATCAATGACCAAAAGCCTTGTCAGTTTGGTTGCTCTAAAAAAAGCCAGGTGTTTGGGAAAAGTTGCAAAAGTGAAGAGAAACAGCATCTTAATGGGAAGCTCTGAGAGAGGGAACAGTATCAAAACCCCACCAAAACATTTCAGAAAAGTTTGTGCATGAACTTGTCTATGTGATGGCAATTTAAATGAGAAATTAGACTTAAATTCTTGCTGTTAAGGCTACTAAGTCCCTCCTTCTACAATTTCATTTCAGTCAAGACCAAGTATTTGGCCTGACCTGGTCCAACTTGTGTTGGTTCCTAAAATAAGAAACAGGGAAGAGACCATGACACATCAAGAGAGATACCGTCTAGCAGAGGAGACATGCAAAGGTAGGGAGGACCTAGGATAGTCCAATCCAATAGGATTGAGCAATCAAACACGAAGACATTTAAGGCTGACACAGCCCACACAAAGTAGGCTTTCAATAATCCCAGACTGAAATTTTTATTTTAAATTATCAGGACAGAGTGGGAATCTTTTCCATTTTAAAAATGCTAGGGGATTTTCTTATTCCTTCTGATGTAAAATATTTTGTTTGAAGTTGAATGACAAGTTCTTATCAATGGTTTTGCACAGAAAAAATACTCTGCATGTGTTTTTTAATGAAAATACTCACTTGAAAATGGTGGTCAGCACTATTTGCAATAGGTGGGTCTGTCATATTAGAAAGAAGCATACTTCAGGTAACTAAGGTTAGTGATAACACTCCAGAAGTGACACTGTATCTCATTCTAATACATGAAAAATAATTATCGTGGCAAAGCGACCCTTTTTAAAAAGTAGACTGACAAAGAAAAAAAAAAGGACACTTAGAAGAATCAGAACAATTTCTGTCCTGGAGAAAATAGATATTAAAAAGAATATCAATACGAATATTTTAGGGCACTGCTTAATCACAGGAAGGAACCCCCAATATCTTTTGTTTCCCCTCACTGTAATATATCAGGTGGTGACACTCTGGATTTTTAAACTCTTCCCAAGTTGTCTACTACTCTTGCTAGGTATTGGAGGAGACGGATCATTTCCCTGTTTTGGTAGAACAATAATTCATGACAGAACTCTCTACTGTATCTTCCTGCCTCAGGAACACTTGGCAAAACCACAGGGGTCAAAACACTTTTCACTGTATTTTCTTTAGTAATACATTTACCCAGGACCCACGGTAATATCATCCACTCGACGACAGTTGGTGGTGGTCCCTGCATGCTCAAGTCTGACCTGTCAATGTGCTGAGAGGCAAGCAACAGCAGGAACAGAAAAGTCAAGTAGGATGCAGTATGGCAGATAAATTTGATAAATGGCTTTCTGATGAACAGCCCTAGTGGGCTTTTGGGAGCTATCAGGTAGCACACAGAGAAGACTGGGAAAAGGAGTCCTATCACAACACATGTCAACATCTTCACAGCCCAGTGTCGCCTCCTCCATCCGGGGAACTCGTCGTACCAGCGGGATGCGAGCAGCTGCTGGCAGTTGGGCTGAGCAACAAACTACAGAAAGAAGAAGAAAGGAAGACGGTTAGTTCCTTGTTACCTCTGTAAAGTAATTTCCATTCTATGTACGTTATGGTAAGTAACATTTGGATAGCGATTAAAAAAAAAAAAATCCACAGCCTGTGCAAGCTCACTTATACTGATAATCCCAGTAAGAAAGGGCTGGGTCAGCCTACCCTTCCTTCAATGCAAAAAGTATAGTGCAAAGCCATCAAAATTCACTTTTCACAATAAAGCTTGACTTCCCTGTCAGTTGAGTACACAAGGAGCCAACAGACTGTAAACCACGTGTACCTCAAAAGCTGATTTCAAACTGAAAAACAAGTTCATAAATACTTTCATTATTCAACCAGCAACATTTGTGGAGAATTCACAGAACACGAGGTGGAAGTCACTTTGAAAATGAAAAGCATGACTGAGATCTGTAAACAGTGGAACTGAATTCCACAGCCATAAACAAACTATTCTCAGTATGTTCCCTGCTAATTCTCTAAAAATCAGGCTTACATGCTTTTATACTGACAAAACTCTTACAGATACATTACATAATGCTTGCACAATACGAACTAAGCACTAAGATTCCCTAGTGCTTCACTAATCCTTGTCAGGATATATGCCTATCCTGTACAATGTTTTATGGTCTGTCTGTTCTCCATGATGTAATTTCAGTTTTTAAAATACAATCCTTAAAATTGAATTTCACCAAAAAACCCCAAACCCAGTAAATATTTAATATTTTTCAGATAGCTTTTCAAAGAAGCTTTAAGTATATTCCAGGGTTTTATGTCATATTTTTATTTGACCACTAGTTCCTATTTTCCCTAATGCTTTCTTTAATAAAGGGGACATAGAGCAGCAGCATGCTAGACTTGACATAAGAAACATAAAATAGAAGCAACATATGCGTCAAAGAGAGCCAGAGCTGTTGCATTTTGTTTAAAAAAAAAAAAAGAAAGAAAGAAAAGAAGCATTTTCTTTATGTTACCGGGGTGGGTTGATCCTGGCTGGATGCCAGGTGCCCACCAAAGCCGCTCTATCACTCCCTTCCTCAGCTGGACAGGGGAGAGAAAATATAACTGGAAGCTCATGGGTTGAGATAAGGTCAGGGAGAGATCACTCATTGATTACTGTCACGGAAAAAACAGACTTGACTTGGAAAAAATTAATTTAATTTATTGCCAATCAAATCAGAGTAGGATAATGAGAAATAAAACTAAACCTTAAAACACCTTCCCCCACCCCTCCCTTCTTTCCGGATTTGACTTTACTCCCAAATTCTCTACCTCCTCCCTCTGAGCGGCGCAGGGGGACGGGGAATGGGGGTTGTGGTCAGTTCATCACACAATGTCTCTGCCGCTCCTTCCTGCTCAGGGGGAAGAG
>NW_009218686.1:5351-35487 GCF_000690835.1 Fulmarus glacialis
GAACTGCTCCAGCGTGGGTCCCTTCCACGTAGTGCAGTCCTTCAGGAATAGACTGCTCCAGCGTGGGTCCCCCATGGGGTCACAAGTCCTGCCAGCAAACCTGCTCCAGCGCAGGCTCCTGTCTCCGCAGGTCTACAGGTCCTGCCAGGAACCTGCTCCAGTGTGGGCTTCCCATGGGGTCACAGCCTCCTTCGGGCATCCACCTGCTCCAGTGTGGGGTCCTCCACAGGCTGCAGGTGCATATCTGCTCATATTGGCCCATTAAGATCCATGGGCCGCAGGGGGACAGCCTGCCTCACTGTGGTCTTCACCACAGGCTGCAGAGGAATCTCTGCTCCAGCACCTGGAGCACCTCCTCCCCCGCCTTCTTCACTGACCTTGGTGCCTGCAGAGTTGTTTCTCTAACATCTCACTCCCCTCTCCAGCTGCTGTTGCTGTTGTGCAGCAGGTTTTTTTTTCCCCTTCTTAAATATGTGATCACAGAGGCGCTACCACCATCGCTGATGGGCTCAGCCTTGGCCTTGGACCCCTTGGCGGGTCCGTCTTGGAGCCGGCTGGCATTGGCTCTATAGGACATGGGGGAAGCTTCTAGCAGCTTCTCACAGAAGCCACCCCTGTAGCCTCCCCGCTACCAAAACCTTGCCATGCAAACCCAATGTAGTTAGACACATGCACATATACATACATTGGATTAAATCATTAGCTGAAGACTTAATAAAGCTATGAAGAAACTTCTCTACCTTATTAAATAATAAAATTGTTAATTTATACCAAATAATTTCAGATTTGAATTCTAATCAAACCTAGTTTGGGATGTCACATTATTTTGGTAATACTTATAACCACAGGAGCCATGTTCCTTAGGGGATGAATAATAAGTAACTTCTCAAACAGTTTCTGAAATCACTGGGATTAGTACTGATAGAAAATGCTATTTAGTTTGGAATGAAATGAGAGTCAGCATGCATCTTTCTATGTATGTCTGGATCTTGTCAGAAATGTTAACCTGAGCCAAATTCAAACCTGGTGTATGTTAATGAAATGCCAGTGTCCTTAGCAGAGACGTATTTGCCTACCAGACACCAGCACTGAAGCTGCCTCTGACTGTTGTGAAAGACAAGAAAATTTGCTCATACCATAAGCATCTTGAAAATAGCCTTAAAGAAGAGTAACAGAGTGTTCTCTTCCATTAGGAAAAATGCATTCGCAAGGTTTCAGGGTGTTTGTTTCAAGATACAAGTGTCTGGAATAATACTGCATGCAGTCAGAGCAGATGGTTTCAAAGTTATGTTTTTGCCAAGTTTTTAACGGGGGTCTCCCTAGAAAATTTTTCACCTCAATTCATTTGGATAGGTACAGATTAGTGCTTTGCTTGACTAGTGAAAAAGTATGATTCGTGTGAATTTGTGAAAAAGTATGACTTTACTTGAGTAAAGTATTTTCCTTCTTTTTCCCCGGAGTGTGCCAGATCCATGTTTGTTTCCCCTTCTTCATAATATCTTCCCATTACATATCCTCTCACCTAAAAGTAGTCAGTTCCTAAGTCTTGCCTGTGTCCCCTTTTTCAACACCTTTGGGCCACCCTCATTGTGTTGGGGACCCAGGTGAAGGAACAACTTCCAGTGGCTAGCAAAAGCTGGTGGTAGACGTAGGGGCCTACTCCTTGCCATGCATGGCTAAAAAGGAATTAATTTTCCTTGTGAAAGAAATTAAGTAAAAGAAGGGTTTCTTCCAATGTCCACCAAGTATTGGACTGACCTGGGGCTGGGTAGAGCAGAACTGATGCAGAGGCACCTCATGCCATGAGGAGATGCTTGCTGACTGCACCATCTGGAGGGTGCTCCACACTGGGTGGGCAATAGCTGCTTAGTTCTCATCTTTAAACAGATTAATATGCAAAACTTTCAATGTTAATATAGAAAGCATTTCTGAGCAGGCTTGAAAAATTGTTTCATGTCTCCTAATACCCATATTAGATTTTGCTGTGTTGTGACTGTATTGCTAAGGTACGATGTGTTAAAAACAAGGATTGCTTTCTGAGGCACAGGAAGTTTTTCAGTAAGTGCAGAAAATTTTCCAATCCCAGGCACTGAAGAGTCAATTTTTTAAATTGTATTTTTAAAAAAAATTAGCTTTCATACTTTTCTTCAAATTATGACTGTGACAGGACAGTTTTAGCACTGGTTGGATCCTCTGACTATAGTAGAAAACTAACATAGACCTATACATTTGATATGGCTAGAGTTAGGGGGAGCACCATTGGTATAGTACTTTAAATGACTTACTAGACATAAAACACATAAGAAGCAACTAATAGTGTAGTATGGAGCAAGCATATAAAATACTATGTCAGCATTTTAACAACTGCATGCATAGTTCTAGTACTGCAGGCAAAGGTCTATAACAGAAACCACAACACAGTGTCTACAGATAATACACTGCATTTCTAAGAGTTCCAGATATCCAGTTTCATGCTGTCATTTTTATCTAAAAAGACTGTTGGCAAGGTTAGTTAACAATGTCCTGAAGCAACAAAAATATCTGCCTCTTCACTGCAGCCTTTTCTTTATGGTTCTGAGCTCCATTGGCCATATAACATACACTGTGAACCACTCCAAAGTGTCTTCTTCAGACAACTGGAAAATTACCCGAAATCTCTTGCTGACACTTCTTTTACAGTTATGGTTTTCTGCTTCATTTATCAAGGAAGTATGACATTATTAAAAATGTCCAAATTAATTTTCACAAATTTGACTACTTGCTCCATTTTTGTGGTTGAGAGATTTTCATCCTATGTGGTGAAATATGTTCGATAGTGACACCTACATTTATTACATTAGCTGAATAATGAGGGAAGTTCTTGAATGGCGAACAGTTGGGGTACCCTGATGGCAAGAAAAATGCATGCAGTAGTGAACCCTACAGTCTTGTTCCTCAGCTGCCCAGAGAGGGGGAGCTTGTTACTGCACACTGCATCTCCCCTCTCGTCCTTGGAAATGAGGGAAAGATGTTGTGTGCCCACACCTTGTCCTCACGTGTCATAAGTAAGTATCTGAGCGCGTACAGGAACTAGGGGCGGGGAAGTCTTCCTGGGACCCACAGTGTAAATGCCGCCTGTATAGGCTGTCTCAGACATTACTCATAGGTCAAGTAAGTTTATCTGTGATTAATATATTTTATTACTGATCCTAAATGCTTATTACACTTGACTGTTTAATTTATACACTAAAAAGCCCTTCTCTACAGAAAAAAAAGAAAAAAAAAAGTCTTCATGGCAAAATTCTCTGGTCAAATGAGATTTATACTCTAACTATTATAAACCCTTCTAATAGAAAGGAACAGTAGAAGTGGATGGTAAAAAGACATGCTCCAAGCCATAAGACACTTCCTGTATAAATGGATGGGATCGCATCTAGGATGATTACACAATAAAGCTAAGCAGACATGCAAGTCCTCTGCTGAACTGGGAACTAAAAAAAAATTTTTTAAAAAATATTTTACACAAATATTTTACGACTAGCAGAAATAGAAATACTCTGTGACATTAATTTGCCAGTTCTGCATTGCCTATGCCAAAATATTTTCACTGTAGTATATTTTTTCTTCCTTAATTGGAGATATTACATTCTGAGGTATTCAAAGCATCTTTTGTACTGTCAGTATTATGTTGTATGTTATTTGACTTTGACATTGTCTCCATATAATTAGCAATCGGCAAGTTTATATTTTCACATTACAATGGCTTCCAATAGCTTCCAGCAGTTTGTAATTATGTGAGGGATTTTGCTGTAATGATGGTTCCACATCTTTAGCTCCTTCGTAAGAGTCTGCCCATCTGAAAATGTTTTGGTATTCATTCTCTTAGTTGTCATGCTGGGAATTGGCTCTTCTCTGAGACTGGTGAAAATCAGAAATTATTCACACTGCCAGCAAAAATAATGTGGTATAAATAATAGCAGAGCCTGATTCTAGTGATACCCAAGCATATACATAGTCCAGAATTTCATTTTCACTGCTGATTAAATCTGATCTTTGGTTTTGCTAAAATACATATCCTTCAGTCAATAGAAATTATGAAGAAATAACACAAGTGATACTATTAAATATCTGTTGTCTTTATAGAAATAGTATTTTTATAAAAATAGTTATTTTTTTAAATAATACATCATAATAAGTCAAATTCTTGCCTATAGCACAATAAAACCTCTAAGTATTTATTTCATTGTATTAAGAAATACACAAAAATACGAAAAAAACCCTCACTTGTAATAGAGCTTTCATTTTTACACTTACAAACCAGTCTAACAAAATCCAAGGTCCAAATTAAATTCTCATTCTGAGATCAGTAGGTGGTTTAGTGTATGTAAAATAGAAAAGAACGTGATGTGTCATCTAGAAATGAAAGCTGTCAAAGGAAAGTGATTTTGGTTTTGACTTATGCACAAGTGAGTTATGCTGTGCACAAAGAACTATTCCTGATACCATTCTCTGACAGACGAATGTTAAAGATCTTTTTAGGGGGAGGAAGAAAAAAGAAATTATTATCATAAAGTTTTTTAGTAATACTTTCTCTAAAGCCATGGCCAGATTCTCTGTTGTGCTGTTTTGTACTGCCATTACACCCAAGCTGGTAGGTAATGTTAGCTCTGAGGTCTGCTACTTTGTCCCACACATTTTTTCCAGTGATTGTACTCCATTTCAACAAGAATTAAGCCCAATTATTTTTTTCGTTCTCTAGAACATTTTACTTTTCATATTTTACATATTTTCCCAGATATTTAATGAAAACCCAAGCTCTTCTAGTTATTTTAACTTCAAATTTAGATGTCAAAATTCTCTATCTACTGGTTGTGAAAAGTATATTTGCTTGGCACTAATGACAGATTCAAGTCCCAACCTCATTAAGTAGACTCCTAAATTTGGTAGATTGTTTCTCCCTCTAGAGACATCACTGCATATTCTTTTCTATATCTTCCCACAAAGATTATATTTGTGGATTTCGGCACTTACTCTGTGTGGATTGGTTCATTAAGACAAATAACATTTAATTACAATTTAAATGTTTTAACATTATTGACTAGATCAGCACTACATTTTCCTTTCTAAAAGCTAGGGACCATGTTCTGGACTCCTTTGGGTATAGTTGCACCATTTGCTTTCTGCCTCAGGCCAGAAGCTCTGATTCCTGTGCCAATTACTGTGAGTCTTCTCATGTCCATCAGGTCTAAGTCCAGTGCTGACTGGAGCAGACTATCATAATCATGATTCCTGCAGGACCCAACTGGGACAATTTTTCCTCAGTTCTATCTGCAGCTTTGTCATTAAGGGAACTAGCCAGCCCACTCAGGATCAGAGCACCAGAGCACACCAGCTTGTATATCATCAGGGCGATCAGCTTCAGATCAGTGAAACAAATTCACAGCATAGATGCCTTCATCATAAAATCCAGGGTTGACACTGCTCTCACCAAGAATAGAATACAATGCCAGTTTTTTAATTGTAATTATCCTATTGTTTAACTTCAAATACGAGGAGGAAGAAAGCAAAAGAAAAGGAAAAATAAAAGTGAAGATTGAAATGCTTCATTAAAAGGATTAATGAACATTATTACACAAACAATGACATTGCAGTTTTCAATGTAAACATTTTAAATTTCCTTTTTGCCGCATCAACACAAGCAGAAGTTCTTCATTTGATTCATTGCTCCTTCTCAGTAAAATGAATCAGCACACAGAAAACAAATAATCTATTAAATAAGTCAAGACCTATCTATAATTGCAGGGATTTTGATTAATTGCTTAGAAAAGGCAATGGCAACTGAAACTAGAATGCAGTTCTTGGGAACCGGCTACCCATAATTAGCCTTGTTAGACTTCCCGGTGGTAAAGAAAAAGGAATCAGTTGTTGGGCTTTGGGATAAGTGTGTAAAATAGCTCCAAATTTCAGAACTGGGATGCTGGTAAAATACTTCTGGTTCCCGTTCTGGGCAAGTGTTAGACTCACCACAGTTGAAAACATTTTTCTAGGGAAAAATAATTAAAGAACCTCTGTAAGTATCTGCAGAGATAATGAAACATGAATTTACTCTTGTTATATTGGATCCCTGTTTTTACACACCTACCTGGTGTACTTCCATGCATAGCAAACAAAAAATAAGACTGATATTTATAGGCAAAGTCCTACATTTAGGACAGAATAACAGTACAGGCAGGAATTCCTCGTCTAGGGAGTAGCTTTGCAGAAAAGACCTGGGGACTCTAGTAAGCAAGAAGCTGAATATGACTGGACCCATGCAGTGCAAAAGTATAACCTGGGCCACAGTAGCAAGAGTAGCAAGCCAGCATGTCAAGGAAGGTGATAATTCCCCTCTCTTTGGCATTTGTGAGACTACATCTGGAGTGCGGTGTCCTGTTTTGGGTCCCCCACTACAACAGAGACATGGGCAAACTGACGTGAGTCCAACAGAGCACCTCCAAGAGGTTATGAGGCTGGATCCCATGTACAGGGAGAGAAGAAGATAGTTTGGTGTGCTCAGCCTCAAAAAGAGAAGAATCATGTTTGGGACTGTCTTGCACAAATGAAAGGGAGGTTATGGACAGAAGAAGGCTTTTCTCAGGAGCACAATGAAAGGATGAGGATGGACACAAGCTGCATCAAGGGAAATTCTGGTTTGATCTAAGGAAAATATTCTTGCCTACAAGAGTAGTTAAGCACCGTCACTGGTGCTTCCCTGCATCCAGGGAAGATGCAGAATCTCCATCCCTGTAAATATTCAAAACTTGGCTGGACAAGTTCCTTAGCAACCTGATTTAACTTCAATGTTAGCCTGGTTTTGAGCAGGAGGTCAGACCAGATGATCTTGAGAGATATCTTTCAACCAAGTATTTTTTATGATCCCACATACTTACTGCGTTAAGACAAGCAGTGTTTTCTGGGGCAACAAAATTCTTAGTAAGAGGCATAGTAATTGTGTTTACAGGTTTGAATTTATTTATTTAGGTTTGAATTACTTTTATAGGAATACAAGGTATTACTAAGATCTTTTTCACCAGTGGTTATTCCCTTTGAAAAGAGGCAGAGCCTGTCTCTCTCATATCATTGAACCATATTGTTGCCAAACAATACATAAAACCATTTCAACTGTTCCAAACACTTGTGCTGTAATAATCTGTGCATCATGTGTGGGGAAAAAGACATAATAGTCAAAATATTTGCTTAGGTCTTTATCATTCCAGTCCTATTATTCCCAAAGCAGTCTTCAGATACCTCTGACACCAATAGTTTCTCCAAAATAAACTAACTGATAAGAGAATAGAAATAGTGGCTGATCATTCTCCCAGTATTCATTCTAACACTGAGTAAATTGAGACTATAAACACATTTTGTTTGTAATCTCAAAAGTTCAAGTTCCTTTTAGGAGACCAAAATCAATATATATTCTAAGCAACTTCATATATTAACACAGGTAGAAATAACATGCACTACTCATAGCATACAGTTCCTGTAAATCATGCTATCGACTCAAACTGATTTGGAAACAAGTATAAAGAGTAGTCTGTTGTCAGCCCCAGGGGCTGTAAAAAGAAAAAAAACCCCACAGCTCTGAACCAGTCAGCAATTACCAGTAGCATGTTTCTTACATCCAAGCTGGTTTTGTGTCCTGTATTGGTAAGGCTTCCAAGCATTAACTGGTCAGCCAGAATGGGTTAGGATTTAAGTTAGTTACAATCCCACTATATGACAGAATCAATGAGTTCCCTCACATCCAGCTTATTGTACCATTTTGTCTACTTTTTGTAGCTGCCATATCACCAGAAGGAAATGTTACAAATTAATAAACCAACCTTTCAAAATTCATGAGGGAGCTGCAAATATGTTGAAAGCAACTGAAGCACAGAACGCAGTGTGAGTTTAATTGGAGAAAAATTAGCTGGGAAAAGCTCTGAGTGAGGGAAGGGTGGGAAAAGGACTAGAAAAGATAGGTTCTTCCTCTGGGCATTGCTCGCTTATCTGAGAATTTCTATGGGCATCACTGGAGACCACCCTGCTCCTCGTTTGTGCAGTTTGTTGCGGAGGCCAAAACAAGGTAGTGAGACAGTCTTAGCTTCATTTTCCCTTTTTGAACATCCTTTCAGATTTGAGCAGAGTATTGAGCTATTTGGAAGAAACCTGACTGCAAAATTTTTTCTTCCTTCTGTTCTCCATTTTCAGGCTCTTTGCTTGTTTCTGTGAAGAGAAACTTTCTTGGAGCGGTGATATTCACCTTCTATTAGCACCAGGCAAATTTAGGTTTCACTCCGTTAGCTTAGATTTACGAGATACCATCCTGCATCCAGATGTGAAAAATGGATATGAGCACAACCGTTCTTGACTCCAAGCTTGTGCTTTTCTAGCCAAGTGATAAGAGAGCCAGCAACGGAGTCATGGAGAACTTCAAGGTTTCCCACTTTCTTTAGAACTGGATGTTTATTATGTGAAGCTTGTATGGAACTGAAGATGCCAAAGTTTCCCAAAATCAGTGTGAATCCAGTTTTTGGAAAGCATAACACCCATTTTAAGGCTGACTGAATACAGAATTTGAGGGATGAGGGAAAAATAAAAACATAAGACTGATTACAAAGGCATTCAAACTAAATAAAGCGATAAACTGCATATTTTTCTCTTGAAAATTCTCTATTAACATGTGGTAGGGAGGTCTGGCTTTTTAGCTTCATTAATACGTAGGGGCAGAATGTATATAGTCACTCAATCTGCTTTTCTTTCTCTTCAAATACTTTAACGTTTTTCATCTTTAAGTTCCTCTTGTTTAACTTGGCTGTGTGTTTATCTGAGAATGTTAAAGGCTGAGAAATCAGATTAATCACCCAGTTCCTGCATAAAGACTAAGCTGAAATGATAGGTCTTTGGCAATGATGCTCAGTGAGCATTATTCTGAGACCATTTGCAGGAGAAATGCATGTGAGTCTGTGGCAGATGCAGCAATTATATCAGTCAAGCGTGGCCTTCATGAATCTTCCTTCTGGCCTTCAGAGATGATTTTTTTCAATTTTTTCATTACCCGTACAATTCCTCTTTCCTCCCAGTTTTGCCTTAAATTAGTTCAGAGGCACTGCTTTTGAATGGCCGGTTGACAGCCACCATGTGCAGCTTCTGCGGTTTAAACACAGAATATGAATCTTGGAAAGAATTGCAGGAAGTATAATTGTTTGCTCAAAAGCCTTGCTCTCCAAAAGCTCCTTTACACTTAAGAATAGGTTGTCGTTGAAGAAAATGACCTTCTCTTGTGAACAGACAAGAAATACTGTGCTTTCGCATAATGGGAAGATACCTACAATAGCTGTTACTGAAATTCTGTGTACCCAGTATCTGCCAGCTTGGAGAAATAATGAGAGTCCTTGGGTAGTGCTCTCCCCTTATGAAGATCTGCTATTTGTGGCAAAACATTAGAGTTTGGTATCTCAAATGAAAACCTGGAGCTACTCTTACTGTTCTTGTACACAGAGATGTCTGAACACTGCTGGTTTCTTTCATAGTGAAGAACCAGAGCGATGAAGGAACCAGTAAAGAGCCTGTTTTATTTGAATTTTTATATGTGCGTCACTTTTAGGGATGTTCAGGCTACATCTACAGTGAGAAATTAAACAGTGACTGAATTTGAGCACTGGACCCCAGTCATCCCCCCTATCTATTTGCTCTTGCCTGGTTTCAGTTTTGACCTCTCCAGACGGCTCTATGAAAGGCAAATCGCAACTTTCCGCAGCCTGTTTGCATACAAATCCCTTAGCATCACTTGGTCTTAGGGTCATGCTATGGTCTGCTTTCATTTAGCAGTACAAAGTCTCAAAGACCAGTTTCTTGCACAATATTTTACCAATTTATGTGATAGGTTTCTAAAATTTTTTATGTGGTGTTTCTAAAATTCATTGCGTGCTCCTAGAAACTGGGTCACTCAGGAGGTGTTTTTGTTTGCCCAACTTCCATAGCTATTTCTTATGGAGATGGAGTAAAACACATTGGCTTATAGTTCCAGGTGAAGGAATATATTTAAAAATGTGGAGGAAAATGACCATTTTCAAAAAGCTAGAGGTAGAAGAGGCATATGTGGAATGATATAAGCAAAGGCTGTGTTTCAGTCCCTGAAGGTTTGAGGCTGCATTCTTCCTCGACAGATCACAGACAATTTGTTCACTGACAGAGAAATACACTCTGTAGGCTGTTGTCACTGCCTGCATGACATGCATGCCCTAGCTTCTGTTCCAGCAAGTCAGAAAGGGTACATTTCTAAGAAAGCTGCTCCTCAATCCTTGTGAAAAATAGCTCACTGGTACTCTGAAAGAATATTTTCTTCTGGTTCCTTTGCACTCTTCTGTGGTGTTAAGCAGATGTATCCTGATCATATGCAGGAATTCATGATTCCCTAAACTGAAATTTATTCGAGAATCGGACATATGTTATAATTAAGAATAAAGAAACTTATTGTATAGTAAGAGATAAGTGAACACAGAGCAAAAATCCGAAGCAAACCTGCAAAAATATTGAAGTTCCTATGTGAAGTGCAATTTAAATTTAGATTGCACATGTACCTTTCCCACCCCCTGCACTTATGCATAACATACAGGCTTTAAGGAAATCAGCCAGCTGGAGGACTCCTGCCTTGACCCACAGGCAGGCTGGGTGATGCCTCCTGAGAGAGAGTCATCTTCAGTATCTATTTTTCTCCACAATATCCAGCCTGCAGCTGTAAAGGTCTCATGCTAATACCATCAAATAGTGTAATCAGGGAAGCAACACCTCTTCTTTAACTAACACTCCTCTCAAATTTACTCCCCAAATACCACCTCGCTGAGGTGATAGCAGTGAGATCCTCATTCCTCTCTGTTCCTTTCCGCTGCCTACTCTGTGCCAGTCAGCTCCAACCCTGACAGAAGCTGTAGTGCTCCCGACTCCAGCCTCCATCACCACAACAAAACTGTGATTTCTTCAGCATCCAAACACTCAGTGAGAAGCAGAGAGGATGGCAGCCAAAACAATCCATACTTGGTAACTGAACTACAATGTCAACTAAATTACATTGTAATTGAGTGGGGAAACAGTGGCAGCACTCTTAAATTTTAACTGCGAGCTCCTTTAGTGCTTCATTTTAGAATTTCAAAGATAATCTAACATCAGGGTTTTTTTTGTGGGGTATTTTAGAAACCCCAACAAGGGATCTGACACAGCAAACCCTTAATTCTCTAACCTTGACAGTTTACAAAGGCAAAAACTCACCTCCTGTTTTGAAAAGAAGACTTGATGGCAGGTATATCTCACTACTGCTTTGGGGAAATGTTTTTCTTTTTCCGAAGTACTGAATTTGCTGGACCTGTTACAAAACCCAGCTTTTCCATGGAAATTGAGGGAGGATAGAAGCCAAAGGACCCAAGGCTGAGAGAATAATATTTATGTTTGTATTGGCAGAATATTTGTATTGGCAGAATATTTATATTGGCAGTGTTACGACTATGGTCAATTTACATTAACTGCATTTGTGAAGGAAGGAAAGCAGAAAAGAAGGGAACTTCTTTGCCTTAATTTTCCATTTGAAAATTACAAGATAATAATTTTCACCCAAATGTTTTGAGGTAGTATCATCATATTTGATGAAAAGTTGGTAAAGGAAGAATAATATACAATTGCTAAATAGTCCATTGTTTTATTTTTTTGTTGTTGTTACTACTTTTACTGAACACTGTAAACTGAACACTTTCATATTCTATCTTCTGACATAATAAATAATTTTATACTGACCTACCCCTTTCCTTTATTAATAATTTGAAAATTCATATTGCTTGGTTATTTCAAACTTGTTGAACTATATGTAAAGATAAATATCCCTGGTGTATTGCTACAATATTAGTAACAGCAGCAATATTATTTCTGTACCCTTAAAAGGTGTTAAGGCTTAAAAAGATACAAAAATGTTCCTCTCGTTATGCTTTCAGCTGAAATGCCAGGGCTTATACCAGCAAACACGTATGAGAAAGACTAACGTGGTCAGATTTCTTAACACCACAGAAGAAGAGAGAAGCAAGTATCTGTCATCCTCTGTACACTTGATGACAGCTTCCACAGAGACTTCCAAGCATACTGGCTACAATGAATATGGCTCCTCAGTTCCTGTCATCAGATGATAGGATAATTCAGGCTGGAAGGGATCTCAGGAGGTCTCTTGTCCAAACTCCTGCTCAAACCAGGGTCACTTGTGAGATCAGAATGGGTTGCTCAGGGCTTTATTCAGTTAAGTCTTGAAAATCTCCAAGGATGGAGACAGCACGACCCGTCTAGGAAACCTGTTCCGTTGATTAACTGTCCT
This sequence comes from Fulmarus glacialis, assembly GCF_000690835.1. Lineage (NCBI taxonomy): Eukaryota > Metazoa > Chordata > Aves > Procellariiformes > Procellariidae > Fulmarus > Fulmarus glacialis. The sequence goes on from NW_009218686.1 coordinate 17,704, forward strand.
TATGGGGAAAGGTTTTTTTTCTTTATATCCAGGCCAAACTTTTCTTCTTGCAACTGACGCCCATTGTTTATTGTCCTTCCACTGTGCACCACTGTGAAGAGCCTGGCTCCATATCCTCGATGACCTCCATGTAGTCACTGATGGGTGATGTTTGTTCCCCCTGAAGTCATCTCTGCTCCAGGCTGAACCGGCCCTGCTCCCTCGGTTCCTCCTCCGAGTGCAAGTGCTCCAGCCCGCCGCCATCTCAGCGGCCCTACCCTGAACTTGCTCCAGTTTATTCATGCATCTTTGTATTGAGGGACCCAAAGCTGAATGCAGTATCCACATGTGGTCGAATGAGTGATGATTAGAGGGTGACAATCACCTCAGCTATGTTCTTGTTAACACAGCCCAGGTTATTGTTAGCCTTCTTTGCTGCTGGCCCTTGTTCAACCGGAGGCGCTCACACCTCCAGCTCCTTTTCTGCATTGCTGCCAGGCAGTCAGTCCCCAGCCTGTGTGACTGCAGGGGCTTCTTCCTTCCCAGGTTCAGGACTTTGCATTTGTCCTTGTTGAATTTCACTAGGCTCCTGTCAGCCTGTTCCTCCAGCCTGTCTTGGACTCTCAAAACAGCAGCCCTGTCTTGAGCATATCAGCTGGTCTCTCTAATTTAGTGTCATCTGCAAACTTTTTAAAAGTGGACTCCTCCATCTTCTCCAGGTCACTGATAAATCTGGGCCAGTGCAGATCCTTGCAGCACTGCAGTTTTTACCTGTCTTCAGGTAGAGTATGACCCATTAACCACAACCCTCTGAGCTTGATCATCCAACCACCTTTTCATCTATCTTTTTCTTCCATCCAGACTGTAACATTCTAACTTGGATACAACAATATAGTGAGAAATGGCGTCAAAATCCTTGATAAATTCAAGCTAAATGACATCTCTTTGGCCACAAATCTAGTTAGTGTCCAAGTGGTGTTTCTGTGGTCAGGCATGCATACTCTAACTGAAAAAGTTGCAAGAGAAAAGCAAGCCAACTTCAAACCAATCTAGTCTTAAGTATTGACAAGGTCTTGTTTAACCATCATTTGCACACTGTAATTTGCAATGATTATACCTGGAAAGATCTGTCACTGAAAATAAAAAAGTGCTCCTACTCCCAGACTACTTTTGCCAAGGTTTAGTACAGAGCAAAGAACAATTTTTCACAGCCAGGTTAGGAAGACCTAACCTTAATTTACTGTAATGACAATGATGATCTCTCTTCGTTCAAGTGTGATTATGCTATTCACCTTTAATGTGATTTAGCTAATATATTTGTAGTGAGAATAGGGCCACATGCAGTGAAAGAAAATATTTCTTCCGTGCATATAGAAGCTTTATCTTTTTATTTCAAGATTTTGACTTTGATTTTGAATAAGTTCACTACAGGTTTCCAGCTTTGGAAATAATGATGAAGAAATGGATCAAGACAAGTGGAATCTTGCAGGCTATCATAGCTCTAACAACAGTTATCTCCTGCAAAACTTTTCATCTAATCTTGAGAATCTTCATGTAGAATTGAGGATTTTTCACTCAGACCAAACCTGTGAAATGCAGCTTTGCATGATGCTTACTTCTCCAGGCAAAATCTAAAATCATCACCCAATCTCTGTATGTTGGTGAAAAAAAGTCCCAGTGTGGCATGATGGAGGCTCCCAAACACCTGGTTTTGATAGGAGGAAGGTGCCACCTGTGCAAACAGTACAAATCCTATAAAGCTATCTTCCAAGGACACATTGCCAGCTCCTCTGTAAGGTGGATACATGGATCATGGTGGTCAAAGAGAAGTTATGTTTCTTTGAAAAGTGAAGAGCAGGTTCAAGAACATTAGTTCTTGACATTAGTGCAGTGAACTCTGAGGCTTGCATATTTCTGTTCAAATTGTTGGCTCTTAATCTGTATGCAGCTCAGGTCCAGAAACATTAAACTGCTTAGGAAGAGCTGATCTGAGACTGTTTGACCATTTCTATAACTCAAACATGACCTGTCCAGGCTGCATGAGTGAGGCTTTGTCCCTAAAGCAAGACAGACTTTTAATATAGAGTCATAGAATCATAGAATGGTTTGGGTTCATCTGCTTAGGCTTTTCCCCTCCAATGAACTCTAGAGTGAGTCTAAGCCCACTAAGTCTAAATATGTAACTGTGTATAAACAATATAAATAAGTCTCTGTGGTAAACTTGGTTTCTTTCTGAACTTACCTGCTAAGGCAGACCCTTAGATCACACAGTGCATTAGAAGGGAAGCTGCATCTTAGATTGCCGAAGGGATTCCAGTAAACAGGCCCTCAAGGTTCATCCGTCTCAGCTTAAGGGGCTTTTCCAGTTCTCAGAACGACAGAATATCAAGACTTAAAAAAATTAGCTTATGCCCACTGTCACCTACCTTCCAGAAATTACATGCTATTCTTCTTAAAGGATTTTGCCTTCTTTTTAGCCTGTACAATACATCTAGTTATCCCATGTCTCCTCTGCAATAAGTGTAAGTAACATAGGTGGTGACAAAGATGATTTTGTTCTTAGATGGCCTAAGTTGCTCTCTGGAGATGTCTGTCTTTTCCCATCGACTATGAAGGGACCCAAGGCTAGGCTGCCGACACAGGTACCTTAGCTAAATACCTGAGGTTATGTGGAATGAGTCAGGGACTCGTAACACAAACACACTACAGGAATGGCTATTGCTAGTTTCTTTCTACATGCTATTAAGAGGGCAGAAAAAAAGAGTCCAAGCCTGGAACTATTATTAATAATGTGTCAAACCTTTTTTACCTTCTGTTATACTTTCAGCTTGTCTTAATGTCAAATGCTGCGTAACTGAGTCATGTCTTCTTGTGAACCACAACAGGGCTGCTAATGAAGCCCTTAAGGTTAGCTATTTAGAACAACCTCTAATTTAAATGACTACATTACCCTGGTAATTAAATATTATTATCTGTTCTGCACAGCAGGCAGGGCAAAATGTTTCCTTTTCCTCTTCATCCACCTAAAAAAATAATGAGCGCGATCCTGTATTTGGGCAACAGACCATAGGCATGTTGCACTTTGTAGACCTTCAGTAATCTCTACTTGCTGAAGATCTGCATTGGTCTTTCTCTCCCACAGATGTTAAGGACCCTCACATACCCTCACATTTTTACAACATTATCAGGAATTAAACACATTCAAAGCATAAAAACCATGATTTAATGTAATTAATAACACGCTAGAGGATGTTCAGCTCTGGATTTATTTCTTCTCTTATTGATATGCATTCACCTTTGGCTTTCCCCTGTTCTTCAAAACATTCTGTAAAATCCTTCCCTATCAAGTCCTTGCTTGTTTGCAAGTGCTCATCAACAACTGAGCCTATTCTCCTCCTAGCAAGGATTTTTGAAAATCTTTCCTCAAAATGTCTTACTTTGCAAAGTATCTCAACAACAATTTCTTTAGCCTTTTGCCTGGCTAAAACTTTGCATCTTTCACTAGGGGAGTATCTGATATGAATACAATAATGGAAACAGTAAATATCAAATTAGAATGGCAGGACCTGAACTAAGCAGAAAGATTTAAAAAAAAAGAATAAAACACACTATTTGGAGATTCCAGAGAGATTACAGAATTCAAGCCAAGAATGAAACAAAAAACTGAGTGGAAATACTGATGGATTCACTGTGTCAGGGGAGAACAGAGAAGAGGGAGAGAAAGACAGCAACTTAAGTAGTTGGCACTGTGAAGATGCTATTCAATCACATATGCAGAGGACAGGGAAATCTGCCCCTCCAGAATGGTCACATAATTGTATGGAACTAGTCAAGAATAGTGGTAAGTCACAGTGGTAAGTGGTAGGTCAAGAAAAGTGGTAAGAAAGGAAGCAGTCCTTAAATCACACAGTTGTGTGACTTATGTTCTCTAAGGAACATCGCCAGTTGCTGTTGTACATGGTAGTGAGGGGCAAGTAACAGTATAAAATGGTGATGCTAGAAGGCATTTTCCTTCCTGTGCTATCACTAGTAGATGACAGTGTTGCAGAGAAACTCTGAATATTGCAAAACTGGACACCCAAATTGAAATAAATTCCATTATAACTTTAGCTACAGAAAATATAATCTAAGACAGTCATCAGGACTTCTCTTCATCAGCCAATGGGGAGAAAAGGCAGCTCCAACGTGCAAATAATCTCATTTTAGATTCTCATCTCCATGAATGACTACCACAGACTAGGGATCCAGTTTGAGGTTGAAATACCTAAATTTGGGCACATGTAAGTAGTGTGCCTTAATTAACTAAGTTCCCATCATCAGTGACTATCTAGTTAATACAGTCAATGGATCCTAGGAAGAAGTTTACCTTACATCTGGAGATACAATTCAGTTACCTACATACAGACATCGAGTGCTGTTTCAGGTGTCCTGAAGTATTCTGGCCTCTGGTTCCTGGTCTGGAAGGGCACATACCCCCTGTAGGTATTGTGCCATATCTACCAGCTCTGTTTATTCATCTCAGATAGCTTAGGTTATCTGAAATAACACTAGACACCTGTGCTTAGGAAACTAAATTGATCCCTAGTGCCTGTTCAGCTGAATCATGCTCTAGGACCCATTAACTGTAACAGGCACTTACACGCATAGCTCACCTGCAAACAACAGGTAGACCTTAAAGTGATTTCAATTCCTACACCTCTGTACCATTTGAGATGCCCATGTATATCCAAGACATCTGCACAAGACTGAGATACATGACATAAGAAATACGGGTAATTGTATAAAGGAAAACTGTTGATCTATTAAATCCCTGATGCACCTTCTAATGTGGAGTGTACAAGCCAGAATAGTCTGCAATCTCAATTCTTTTACTGGTCTTGCTAAGCATTTGCCTAAGCAGGAAAAAAACAGAAAACCGAAAGCAGTTACGTATCAGATACGCAGAATAGTTACTGAGTGTGTCTGCAAAGCATGACATGCAGCACATTTAACTTGCTAAATGGTCTGCTTCCATTATTGTGAGACCAAATTTAATAAAAATACCATTGGGAAAAAAGTGCTTTCAGTTCTCTCCTCTTTTTATTCCGGTTAAAGCCTTTGCACTGGTTTCAAGTTGTGTAAATCTAGCACCATATAAACGTAAATCACCAGGAAAGTTAAGCAACATAGAAGTAGAAGAAAGACTGGTTATATTCTATATTCATTAGTGATATTAATGAAATAAAACTGATTTCTTTAAGCAACAAAACTAGCAAGCTTTTCACAATCTTTCAGTAAAAACTCAGCATGCTTTTTTTTTTCCCCAATCCTTCCTTCAGTCCCCACAACAGTACTTAGCAGATATTGATGTGTTTTTTCCAAACAACTGAAGCTGTAACTAACAACAGCAATTTCTTCTGGAGTTTTGCCCTCAAAAGGCATAATCTTTACTATGTTGCCATGTTTTAAAAGAAAGTTAAGATTTCATTTTAAGGTGAAGAAATGGATGATACTGTATTCACAGAAGCAAACAAAGAAAAATCCCCCTTCTTGGCCCAAGAAGACATTCTCTTAGGCAGATTCAAACTTTAAAAAGTCCTCAACATTTCATCGATTCATAAGAAAAAGAGCAGCTCCATGGCACGTCTAAGCAGGACCTTTATCAAATAACACAAAGGCAGAAGCTGAGTCAATGAGTACCATAGGCTGCTCTAGCCGTACCCTCTTTCTGCTGAGGTAGGTAGGATTAGTTTCACTCATTAAGCAGAAATGAACTATTAGATTATTTCTCTTGCCAGTGTCATGAGTGCATTATCCACAAAACAAGTAAAATACAAGCCTTAAGAAATGAAAAAAAAAAAAGTGATTCCTGCTATATTTACTTCACCCTTCACCGTTAGGAGCTGCAGTCAGCCTTACAACGTAATTACTGCTCTCAAGGTATTACAATAACACAAACAGGCCCTATCTGTAACTAAGGCCTGATTGTGCTGGGCACAGCACAAAACCCATAAAAAATAAGTAAAACATATCCTGAAGATCCTATAATCCCAATACATACTAGAGGGTGATAAGTGATTGAAGGCACACCACTGCATGTAGATCAAAGCACTGGGTTCTTGTGGAAAGACAAGAAACCAAAGATCCACCCAGTGGGACTGACATGGGAACTGATGTGAAAGCTCTGTATAAACTGGATTTCAGTGACTGGATGAATAGCCAGCAGGCATAGCTAGTGACCCACATGGTTATTCCACTAAATCTTTAGGTGTTTAGGAAGTTTACATACTTTTAAAGTTAGACAGAAGCCACAGATACCTATACTTTATTTTTGAATCTAACTTGCAATCATCTTTCCAAAATCACTGAGCAAGCTGGTGGCAAAGGAAGGACTAAAATCTACTGTTCTGTCTACTTAACCATACTGTCTCATCTGTAATGGAGCCTGGGAAACAAGAGAAGTTTCCTTTCATGACCTATGCGTCTTTACAAGGTTTTTGGTCCTAGAAGTGCTGTTTGATCTGCTCTGTCTCCCAAGACGGAGTCACTTAATTAGGGAAAACAAAATTCAACTGAAATGCGTGAGACTGCATGGGTATGAAACATTGTTCTGGTGTCCAGCCTAAGGAATGACTGTCTCTAAGCCTCAAGTTCCTTCTACCTCCTGCTGCCATGGGTCTGTAGCCTCCGCGTTTGGGAGGCAAAGGCAGTGGCAGTGGATGGGGCCAGGAATATTGTAATAGTATTGGCCCTGTGGATAGGACAATAGAGAATGGGCAATGGGCAATGGGCTCTGCAATTCAGTAAGAAAAGGGAGGGAGTGTTAAAAAAAAGAGGAGACAATGGGTGACAAAGAAATAAATATGGATCTTGAGATTCCTGGAGTGTGCCAATAAAAAGGAGAAAGAATGTTTAAATGTATCACAAGGGAAAGCTATTGAGACGGTGTCAGAAGAATATAGAGTCTCCTGGTATATTTTATGTGTCCAAATAACCACCAAGGGAGTTCCTAACTTTCTCAGCTGTCTCATTCAATCCAAACCATTGACCGAAAGCTATTCTAGTATTTGGACTAACTATGAAATAATAGACTGCGAAAGTTCAAAGTTCAAATGAGCATTATCGGAGTGCTGGCAAATTCCCTTTACTTGTGATACCTCCACTGCCCATCAGAATTTATTAAGTATTGGGCTAGAAGGAAGTGGGTCAAAAGAGAATGGAAGACACTGCTGGACCATGCCAAAGGAGATGGCCTGAGGATAGTCTGATGAAGAGGAAATGGAGTGGGGAAGAACGTCATCCTATTATTTGCAGAAGAAAGCCAAGTGCCTCTGTAAAGAGGACTTGTTAGTTGTTTTGTGTCAACATTTTCTTTTCAGTATGAAAAATACCCTAGAAGTTCAAGTGACAACAGTCAAACTTGAGAGCTATATGACTTTCACAAACATAAGCTCCTGTCTGTCATACGAGTGCAATACTCAACACCTCTCTTCATTTTTCTACTTTAACTCCTGGAGTTGTAAAGTTCAGAAAGTTTTATTCTCTACTCAGAAATTTGAACAAAGATCTGATCTCTTTGGAGGCACAAGAGTGAGTTCATATAACAAGAGTTTGTTTTTCTCATAAATCTTTTGTTTGATAATGGATGTACACATCGATGGAGGCAATCGATGAAGAAACCCTTTACTATTTTAATCTTGATAGCTAAGGCCTACAGCAAAAACAAGGGGTAAGGAGAGAAGAGAAGAATGCTCTGTGGACATCTGGTGGAGCAAAGAGGAGGTAGATTAAAAGAAGCAGCAGACAGGCCTAAAACAAGTTTGCTTTGGCTGTCTTTTTTTATTGTTCAATAAAAGTTTATCTTAATGGAGGGAGTCCTGCCAAGCAGTGGAAAAATTCGCACTGCAACAGCATGCAGAAGTTTCAGTCAGCATGTTCAAATGTGCCTTGGTTAAGCAGTCACTCTATCTCAGGCCAATTGCACCTAGCACAGGCATGGAAAAGTTACATCTTGAACAGGAGGACAGAAGGCTTTGTGTAAGAGCTTCCTACAAGATATGTGAGAGAGGAAGGGTTGCTTAAGACTGTCCTGGGAGCTACGAAACAGAAAAAATAGAAAGGAGTTAAATCCTCCTCTATGAGTTAGATGTCTGTATGAGCTCTTCATGCTACAAGGGCAGTTACTAGAGCTGAAATATTACAAATTATTTGAAGCTCTTGGGCTTTGCCAAAATGACTTGCGGTGAGGAGCGAAGCATAGCTGCTGGTGCAGCTATGGCAGAAGGTATGGGGAGCACGAAGGAGGAGCTGCATAAGGGAGGGGGTGGCAGCAGTCAGGAATGGCTGATGGAGGCCATGGGAGGAATGGAGGCAGCCAGCAGATGTAAATCCCACCACAGCTCAGTCTGGGGCTCATCACCCAGCAAAACTAAACAACCTGAGCTGTGGGTTAGGTGCACTTGCAGGGGTGGGAGGAAGAACAGCCAAATCCCCAACAAGTATACGGAGGAAGGAAAGAGGTCTGTAAATTCCTATAGTTACAGGTTTACATTCAAAATGAAATCCTGTGCACTACCTTATTTATTCACCTTGTTAAAGTTTTTTTTTTCCTCTAAAATATTGTTTATTAAGCAAATGTTTTGTCATTGTAAGTAGAAAAAATTAGCTTATGGTGCTAAATCTACCCCAGGTTTGTAGGGAAGCTTGTAGGTGCATTAGTAGTGACTCCTTCAAACCACAAGCCAACTTCTGTTGCTGCCAGTCGCATCCAAACAGAAGGGTTGTGCACTGCTGGTTAGGGATATGCACTACTGGTTGTTCCTGCTTGAGGCAGACATCCCAGCAACATTTCTTTTAAGGCAGATGCAGAAAAAGAACTGAAATGAGAGATTTCCACTGTACTTCATTAACAGCAAGTCTCCTCCTCTTTGAGTTAATTACTTTTAGCAAGTGTTCAAAATAAAAAGACGTTGGTGTCAGTTCATGAATAGTTTAACTAGAACTGTGATGAGAGGGTTGCAAGTTGTGTGCGGCAGATAGCATTCAAAGGTTATCAGTGCCTTCTGAGACATCATTAAAAAGTTAGTGCTGAGATTCATTTCCCCTTATGTGGGCTCTGAGCCTTCAGAATCTGAAATCTGTTACCACAGGGTAGAAATTGCAGTTGACGCAATAAGTTGTCTAACTTGCATCTACATTTTCAATGCCTAGTGAAGTAATTCTTCTAATTGAAGTGCCCTGCTTCCTTACCCAGCCAAGGGAGCAGAGAGAGATGTCTCTGGAGTTAACCTGGATGTCTTATCTTGAGCAGACAGGATCTCCCTCTGTGCATACCTCTGTCTTTTGACTGTATAAGGAATTTGCCCACATACTTTAGAAGGACTGCTTCACCACGCATTTAAAATGTAGGCACAATTAAATGCTGTATTAAGCAGATGTGCTCCCACCCTGTGATTAAAGAACATTTTTTTCTAGCAGCAATAAGTACAGCTTCCATAGGGACACCTACACTTCATTCAGTTCTGAGGTAACAGATAACGAATTCAAGTAAGACTTTAAGTATGTGTAGCAGATAAGCTACTTGCATAATTTATGCTATTTAACAATCTGCGGAGTCTTTATCTATAAACACAGAGACTTTTACATGATTTACAAAGCAAACATATGACCTGGTTTAGAGTACCTGGCTCTTGCCTGGAAAAATGTTTAGCAAACTTTTTGAATACTATGGCTGAGAGTCTGCAGAAATGGGTCGTTTGGAGACATGGACCCAAACGTGCATACATCACTCCTCTCAGTTATGGAATTCATAGACTAAACACATCTTCCTTTGGTGTTAAAAATGTCCAAATATTATCAGAGTCCAGTTTTTGTGGGGTTTTGTTATTTTTTACAGAGAAACTTCTGACTGCACCTTTCCAGACTTTTGACAAATATTCACAGTGACTTGCTAACACATGGCTGCTGTGTTTCTGTTTATCTTTCAGGTGTGGGGTGTTTTTTTAAACACAGGATAATTCTTAGATGTTGTGTTTCCAAAGTCATTCCTAAGTCAATAATTCAGGCTTTTGCATCTGAAAGACTTTTAATGAGAAATTCGTTATAAAGGCTACTAAAACTACTCAAAATCAATCTGTGGTTCCAAAGGAAAATTCTACTTTCTGAGACAGTCACAAAGCTTGACTTAGACTCTTAAACTGTATTGCTGCCAGAGGAGCTCTATGGAAATTTCCAGCATTTCCAGGCATATTTTATATTCCATATCTGAATAAAAAGCCAACATTCCCAACAGAATGGCAGTTTAAACATTGAAAAACATTACTAAGAACATGGCAACTTTTCATTTCAGTACTTTAAAATTATTTTCTCTAGGCATTGCTGCGATATTCAATTTTGATAAGGAATATTTTTTGCTTTCTATCATATTTATACTGCTTTTTATAATAATATGATATGGATGATATTAGGTATAAGCACTACATTGTTAAAAATGTTAAAGTCCAAGTGAAGTAAGAAGAAACTGCAGTCAAACAAGATGCTTTACTTTATTGAAATGAAGTGTTTAGACATCGACATGAAATGACAGATTTGAAATGATTTGACATGTTTTCATCGAAAATTTCACTAAATTTGTGACATTATTGTGAAACATTTCCATTTCACTGAGGCTGTATTTTGCATAGAAAACTAGTGAAGAACTGGTGATTGCATTTTTAAAAGTCCTCTTTTGAGCAGGAGCAAACAGATGGCTTTTATTATCAGTAACAAACAACTTCTTTTATCCTGCAGCACTGTTTTCCTAGAAAACAAGAATTGATCTATGAAATGTGAATATCATATTATTGTATTTAAGATTTAATTAACCAATTAATAATTTAGTGATATTGCTCATATCTTTGGTGTGTGTTTTATGGGAACATACAGGTTTATGTTAAAAACAGCTGATCCATGACGTGTGTTTCCTGGGGAGGGAGTCCTGTCTCACTTCTTGTCTGTCTGCAAATAAATGAGCAAGCTAGTCTGAAGCTGATTTCCCTGAAATTCTTATTAATAAAGCCTGTACTCTTGTTAAATCCAAATGTCTTTAACTGTGTTAAATTGTTAAAACCCACTCCCTCTCTCACTCTTTCTCTGCCTCTTTGCCAGTTGAGGCTCTGCAGGTGCTAACAACTCAGAAAACCAGGGCTTGCCCCTGGGAAGTGGGAACTGTTAGAAGACCCACTAGAGGCATTTGGGAGAGTTTTAGCTGTTAAGCAGCTGAATTTTTGGTAATCGTAGATTATTCAGCTCTATAGAAATGTACTCATAAGAGAAATGAAAATTGAGAAATGGTTCTATGTTTTAAATCAATCCTTTAAAAAAGTTCAGGATCAGGAAAAATGTCCTTCCTGAATGTATCTTTTAGCAAATTTAGTTCTTGCTTCTTTATCTACACCTCAACACGATACATAACCATGCATGGATGCTATAACTATGTATTTACTTTAAAGATAAAGACAGAAAAAGCTTACTAAAATGTTTCATGAGTGTCAAACTGAAATGTGCAGAATTTAACCTACTTTACATCCTGCTAATATCAAGTATCCAAAATTTTCTAATGATCTTGTACTTACAGAGGAAGTGAAAGATGATCAGAGTAAACTAAGAATGGAAAAAATAAAGAAAAACAAAAAAAAAAACCCAAAACCAGCTAGTCTTTATCAATTTGAAAAATGAAAGAGAAAAGGTTAACAGTTACATACTTAAAAATTCATATTTCCTCTGTGTTGATATCAGAATGTCTAATAACAAAGAAAAATGAGACAATACTGCCAATAATTATAACCTATGTTTATAGCTTACTATACTGCTACTACATTTGAGCTTATACAGCTATTGCTTAAATGACATGGGCCAGTTAGTATGGGGCAAGACAAGACAGAGATATAAACTACTAGTATAAGTATTTAAATTGCACTAATTAAACTTACTGTGAAACCAGAAGATATTGATTCAGTCTATTAATCTCTCCCCCTCCCTTCTTTATTTCACATATATGGGAAAATTAGTAAGTACTCTTTCACGTATGTGCAGATATATGCAGATATAAGACCTAAAGAGAACCAAAGCTAAAACAAAGCTAACAGAAGAGTGAGAGACACTGGGGTTTTGCTGTGATTTCTCTATTAAAAACTCTCAATATATATGAGACAGAACATGCATTTTGCAATTAGTGGCAAAGATGACTGTCTACTAATTATTATACACTGCTACTATTCTCTGCTACTTAATTGCATTGTTGCACCAGGGTTTTGCAAATTACTTAAACTCAGAGTGACATATTATTATTATTACAGGTAGAATAACTTCTGCTTGTGAATCATATACAGCATCAGGGATTTCCCTTCCACATCCTTGAATGAAACTGCAGTTGAATTAGATAACATTTTAATTTGGTTTAGGAAAACAGGAAACTATTTCTCATTGCTCATTGTGTGCTTAGAATCTAGCACAATGAAATTGTAAGTGACAGCCTTCATAAAACCAAACTCTCCCTTAGTTGAGATAATATTATACAGTAGATAATTAGACAACAAAATGGTTGTGCCCAATGCAGACTGGTTGCATGACTTCAGGGAATCTCTCGTCTGCTGCTAGTTGTAGCCCAGGCAACAGTAGGTGTCAGAAACAGGCACCATAAGCATCAGCAACGTGTCTTTGCTTATAATCAAACAGCATCAGTGATGCAAAATGAACAGAAAAAAATGATACCTTGGGTGTTGCGTCCCATGTGCTATGCTAAAAAAAATGGGTAAGCACACAAAACATACATGCTGGCAGATACTCTAGTTCTGCCACCTAACTCAGAACAGATATTATCAACAGTCTTCCCAGACATTATTCTGCAGTGTAAACTTGAAATTATAAATCTCTTTCAACCTCAGTAGTTATTAATGAAAGAAGATAGATAGTTTTATCAGGGAAGTTTCTCTGACATGACACCATGGACTGAGAATTGATACCACTGAGATGCCTTTTGGCAGTACCTGAATGAGGATCACAGTATTCTGGCAAATGCGAAAGGAATGAAAATGCAGAAGATAAGCACCTTTCACTGTGAAGAACCTCAAATCCAACTGGCATAAACTTTCTGGTTTTGTGGAGTAGGTCCACTTCAGGGGCAATCTGGTGACCACGAACAATGCACACAGCTCTGAGAATGAATGTGCTGTCTTCATTTCCATAGATGATAATACAGAGATGGTACCAGGGGCTTGCAGACCACTACACCAAGCACTGCATAATAACTTGACTTTTAAGAGCCTTTCTGTATTCACTACAAGGTATTTCTAGATCTACATTTGGTCAAACACTATGTCATTTTGAAGCTCCTCAACAACTCCCAGCTTGGTAATTACCTTTTCTCATGTTTGCCAATTTTCCTTTCTTTACACAATGAAAATTCTTCACCATCCACTTGTCTGCTTCTCCTACAAGTACCCTCAATCTGCTGCTCCTACCCAATCTTGTGTCTTTGAGATTAAAACAAGTTATATTATCCAAAGCCTACTCCAGTCCTTTACAAGGTTTAGTTCTAATGTGTTTCATACTCACTTGTTAATGCCAAGAGATTATACCGCTAATAATTTTATAGTAATTCTTTTGAAAGAAAAAAAGTAGTCTTTAACTCCTGAGCAATTAGTTGTAAAAGCAATGTAAAAAGACATGTGTTCCTATTTTACTTTTCCTCATTCTTCATTTCTGGACTTAGACTGGATGTTCTGAACAACCAGACCTGTTTACTCCTGCTTACTCATGGAGCTCTGACCTCAGTCCCAATATAGCATTACCATGTTCTTTAGCGTTAGGGTAATAGCGTTAGGGATGTTAGGGTTGGGTGGTAAGATAAGAAGGGAAGACAATGCATTCTTATCTGTTTTGCTGTTTTGTTGGGGGGTTTTGGGTTGGTTGTTTTTTTTTTTGCTATTATTATTTTGCAGGATAGCAGGCAAGTTAAGAGAAAGAAAGACAATAACTAGAACTGATGGCACCAAAAAAACACAAATCCATGTTTGCTCCTGTCACAATAGAAAAGTCTTTGGTGGAGAACCGACTCTTCGTGGTTGAGACACATAGGGCAGAGGAAGGACATGTATCACCCCAAACCAGTATTTTTAAACAGGTTAAATCCAAAATAATATATTAATGGGCTAGTTAAAATCCAGCCCACGCTTTTTTCCTGCCATTTTTAAAATAAGGTTTGTAAGTTGCTTCTGCTGCTTGCCATCAAGCTTACCTTGGATAGTTGTAGTGTAAGGGTATATGAAATGTGAGAGCATCTGGTTCATTGAATTATTAGTTCATTTAATTATCTGGTTAAGGGTTAATTATTATAACAGAAATAGAAAACAACACAAAAAGTGATAAATTCAACACAGAAACCAGGGTATAATAGAGACAATGATGAAGACCAAGACTCTTTAACCTCTGACGAATGGGCCACTAAAGGACCGGCAGCAACTGCCTCGAGGAGGGTCAGCCTCAACTTTGTAAGTGATCATAAGGAGGGGAAAACATCATTATCATGAGTATTGTGGGATGTTTGGGGGGTTCATGGAACTCATGGGAAATTCAAAGTTATTACGGGATATCAGAGGGGTCTTATGGGATTATGTAAAATTTATTATGGGATGTTTAGGGGAAGGGTAAAGGGTGGGAAGGATCAGGGAGGAACAAGCATGGCAAAATGGAGAGGAGAAGGCAATCAAGGGGCTGGTCTTGTGTAAGCAGGGCTGGTCAGTATGCTTGTGCGTGGGATGGAGACCCCAGGGTCTCCAGGTTCTCCTGGCTGGGCTCCAGTGCCCAGGCTAAAAGAATCCCCAGACCCTAGCAGCTGCTGGATTCAGTGGCTTCTGTAACATCCTTGACACAAGGAATAGAAAGACCTGTCTGATCTATTTTCATCATGATCCATATGCACCAGGACAGCCAGAATCCAAGCATTTGTTATGCCTGAGGTAAGTTACTTTACCTTGGATCTGTACCTACCAGAATACTGTTGTAATAATCAGAAATAAAATGACGGATCAGTTACAGTGGATACTATTTGCTCCAGCATCTAGTAGCCAATACATTTAGGAACACAGCAAAACAATCTAATAAAACTTTATTTTACTTCAGGGAGACTCAAATGGTAGGGATAGTGGGAAATATTTATAGAAATTAAAAACGTATGTAAAGTATAAAAGATCCACTGATTTGGAATTGTTGCACTAAATCAGTATTGCTTTAATGTTTGCTATTATGAAGAATCCATGAAGTGTAATCAGCTGTATTACTGCAATTTAATTAGGCATGGGAATCAGATGAACTATTAAAAAACATTCTAGCCTACAGATGTCTCTCACTGTCTCTATCTCAAATTAAGAATATTCAAGCTTTGTATTTAAGTTTAAAAAATAAAATAATGAGAGGTCAGAATTTTATTTCAATGCTTGAATCCTTTGGAAAACAGAAATCCAAGCTACAATTTCTTAAATGACTGTGGGACAAGATTGGCATTTCAAGAAATAGAAATAGTAGTTGTTAAGAAAAGTCTGGAATAGTACCATCTGAAAATAATTTACGAAGGCAGTGAATATGTTGTGTAAAACATTATAATATCAAATACAAAATTATGCAATACATTTCCTGAAGGAAAAAATGCTTATTAGAAGACTTATGAAGTCAGAGATTGAGATATTTTTCCAGAAGTACTTCAGTAGGTCCCTACCTGCATTACTAAACTGTATTTCAAATGGACAACAGAATCATTACGTTTGTTTATTGTTCCTGCAAACCTTTCTAACATACTTAATATATTAATGCATTTACTATTACACTTTGCAGAACAGAGATTTAGCAGAGATAAATAGACTAGTTCAATATAACACAGAAGTTTCTTAAGCGTTTGCCATATTCTATATGAACAAATAACATTTAATTATTAACGGCATTTGTCTTGATTATACACTTCCACAGTTCAGCTGATTTTGGATGTACAGGTTCCAAATGAGATGATAAAACACATTCTGACATGATGATAAGCAGGGATCAAGTGAAGTTTTGGAAATATCAGGGGAACCGTCTTCCTAACTTACTTTTCTGTCTTGATTCTTTCGCTTTTGCAGGCACATAAGAACTTGAGTATTTTTAAAAGAAATGTAGACATCCTCTGATTCCAGTTGAATATCTATACCAGTGAAGCAAACTCATGAATTTTTAACTGTCATGGAATTCAATACCCAGGTATCTCCATTTTGGATTCTTCATGAAAAAGAATCTGAATGTCAAAGTTTTGGGGAATCATGCATTGCTATTAATCTTATGTTTCAGTATCTACTTACAATAGCTATTTTTTTAAGAAACCTTTCTATAGAGGTGCCTGTAGTATTTTATAGGTGTTTAAACACATAGTCTCCTTTTTCTGTCAGACACAATTAAAGCTAATTTGAAATATGCTTTATATATTTCTCATCCTATTATTGAAGAGCTTTTCAGAGCACAACTACTGGAGACTATGTCTATTCAGGTGCAAAGGGAAAAAAAGTTTCTTTGGATCTGTGCTATAACAGATCTGTGCTATTTTAAATTCTGATACTATCAAACTATAACAGCTACTCAAATTCATCTAATTAAAAATATAAAAAGAAGAAGAGACACTGTAGAACAAAAAAAGATAAGCAACAATTTGTCTCAGTTAAAAGGATGAATTTCAGGCTATTATTTATCACATTACTACTACTAAATATGCTTAAATATTCTCCAGCACACTCACCTCTTTTTGACGGTACTTAATTGCCAGTTTCAATCTTGCAAGATCATTACCGCTTTGTTCCTCTATCAAGCTATTATCATCTCTGTAATTAAGAATAATTTCCAATTCCCTGGAACTCCGTGTCTGATCCAGGAGATCTTTTGCAAATTGCTTGCATTGCCGTGACAGTTCCTCATACTCCGACTTAAATTCATTTTCAACTTTACTCAGTTCCTGCAGCTCCCAGCTCAGTTGAAAAGCGGTAAGGAAAGGATCCTCACTGGACAAAGCAATCAAAGATGGGCTTGCCAGAGCCTTGTAGATATTGAGTCTGGATCGAGAGTGGCGGAGGCTGTCCACATCTGAACTTGAGACACATTCGACGCAGTTACAGCGGACCTCGTGTGGCCTGGGCACGGAGACCCCTTTCTGCACAAGGAGCTTTATGATTTCGTAATTGTTGGTGTGGGCAGCCAGAATAATGGGTGTGATATCTGGTGTAAATTCCGAAAACTGCTTGTCCAGAAGCACTGGTGGCACCTGTGAAAAAAGGCAAAACCCCTTACAGGACTCTTCATTGAACAAGAGCTATAGGAAATTAACCTACGAATAGTTTACCAGGTAATACCCTTACTGATGGATCTTTGCTTCTGGCCAGAGTTGAAGGAAACACCTTAAACAGAACAATTCAATTAGCTAAGATAGCCTCTTTCCAGTTGCTATAAACAGGGTGTGATTTTTCATAAAATCTGTTTGTACGTAAACAGCCCATGGGTGACGATTCGT
Source organism: Fulmarus glacialis (assembly GCF_000690835.1). NCBI lineage: Eukaryota > Metazoa > Chordata > Aves > Procellariiformes > Procellariidae > Fulmarus > Fulmarus glacialis. The sequence goes on from NW_009218686.1 coordinate 35,222, forward strand.
TAGAGCAAATGATTAGATAAACAAGGAAGAGTCAGACACAAACGCTCCTGTTGGGTCCCTTGAAGTGCCAGCTGTGAACAAGATGGAAATGCTTTCTCGCCTCTCACCGGTTAAGCTCAGTTTTATAGGGAAGAGAGAATCATGGGGGCATAATTGTAATTCTCTGAAGGAAGCAGTGAATAGGACACAGACAAGTTACAGTTCTAAAATTGTCGTGGTTTAACCTGGCAGGCAGCCAAACCCCACGCAGCTGCTCGCTCACCGCC
>NW_009218686.1:35510-57730 GCF_000690835.1 Fulmarus glacialis
GCGTAAAGGTAAGAGTGAGAAAAACTCGTGGGTTGAGATAAATAAAATTTAATAGAACAGAAGAGGGAAAATAATAATAATAATAATAATGATAATGATAAAATATACAAAACGAGTGATGCACAATGCAATTGCTCACCACCTGCGCTGACCGATAACCAAGTAGCGATTGCTACTTCCTGGATCACCATTCATATACTGAGCATGACATCACATGGTATGGAATACCCTGTCGATCAGCTGGGCTAGCTGTCCTGGCTATGCTCCCTCCCAACTCTGCGTTTGGTAGAGCATGGAAGCTGTCCTTGACAGGGAACTTAGCAACAACTGAAAACATCGGTGTGTTATCAACGTTCTTCTCATACTAAATCCAAAACACAGCACTAGGAAGAAATTTAACTGTCCCAGCTAAAACCAGGACAAAAATAAAATGGGCAAGTAAGTGAGAAAGAAAAGATCTTTCTTAAAGAGAAGGTTGGAAATATGACTGTGTAGAGAAACAAAGATACCTGCTGCAAAGAGCTTATCGTCTTAAGGCTCAGTTCTACATTCACATGTGCAAACAAACATACTCTCTTTATAGGAAAATGTGACAGTTGGTAGAAGAAGGGCCTCAAGAGAGCATTTTTAAAGCCTCTTCTGGTGTGCATTTCTGTATTTTCAGTCTTCCGGTATGTTTCTATATTTTATCAGAAGACTGTAAGGTCTTTCATTTTAAGCTTGTTTCTTTATTTTACAATACCAGACTCTAAAGGCTTTCCCAGATCAAGACAGATCATTAGACTAGTATGATGAAGCCATATAAGTGTAATTAGCCGATGTCAATCAAAAAAATGGCAGTGGCATCATCACTTATGGACTGCCTCTGGTCCATAGCTCAATAACCAAGTACAAACTCAATCCACACCAGTGAGGTGCTCTGAGTGATGCTCCTTTAGGAGGAAGAAAAAGGGAAAACATTTGACTAAAAGTTTTCTGAAATTTCTAGGGAAATAGATGGCCACTGGAGGGAGGAAAAAATGTTTGACAGAAGTCTTATGACAGAAGAATGACCTCGTTGCCAGGCGGAAAAAACACAAATACCTAAGAAGAGAAGTTAATAGGAAACAGGTAAAGCATGTGAGAACATCAGTTGAAATGAGCTATGTTTAGAGCCTTGGGAGAGAAAGAAGCAGAGCAAAAAATGAAATGCACAGAATCAGACAGAAACTCAGTGGAAAAGAAAACCAGAATGAAATTAAGCTGAAAAGAAATGGTAGTCTGTGGATCTAAATCCATAAATAAAATCAGTAGATCATGGATTTTTTTCTCCCTCTTTTTAATGAAGACACTGTATTTTGTACATTTTTAAGCTGTTCTGCATGTAAAAATGGGACTGTGTCCATGTATAAGAGCTGCTATGTGTGTGGGCTGTAAAACATGGGCCTGAAGCACTAATTAGCTGAATGAGAGAATTACTTTGGGAGGTGGCCACTTATTCATGTAAAATGGGGTGGAAAGTCAAGACTGGAGATCCGGCGTTCGGGATTGTAATCACACATCCCTAGGGAAACAATCCCTGCCTGGCCATAGCATATTGCTGTCCTCAAGAAGCTGTGCCGGATTCTGAGAAGGTATGTGGAGTCAATGGGCAGAAATCCCTTTTCTCCCTTCCCACACACTCAAACATGCACGCTCAGCTTGGCGTTGGGTAAGGCTGGCACGGAGTCCGTTTTAGAATGGGGCTGTGGGATGCCTGAGCTGGCCCACCCACCCTCACGACCCCACGCAGAGGGAGCAGCTGTCCTCACGTGGGCTTATGGGAGATGTTTACAGCGGTTGTGAGCCGAGCAGCTCTTCTGCTTTCCTCTTCTTTATTCTGAGGTACAAATGAAATAGTGTAGCGTGTGCAGGCATAGAGAGAAATATGGGTTTAAAATTACTCAGGAGGTAAGGAACCCAGCTGAGAATATACTGAAGGTATGTATGGATGGGGGAGACACTTGGGTACAAGAACAAGCAGAAGGTCTGTGCCCGATCTCAGCTGCAGTCAGGACAAGAAACACAACCTGGGCATATGTCTTCTCAGAGGACTCTCTGGCTATGTCCACGCTGCTCTGTCAGGTCTCTCGCAACGCTGGAAACCTGCAGGGCACCTCTGGTCATCTGTCACCTCCAGGCTGAACACTGCACAGAGGCTTCCCAGGGATGCCCATGTGCCCAGATCGTTTCATTATTCCTGACCAGTGTGGACTGAGGTGGACTGGGGCTTGAAATCCATATCTATTTTCTCACCTGTCTGTAGTGTTAGTGGAAAAATGAGACCCATTTCTAACCCCAAACCTCACTGGTTATTGTAGTCTTAGATTTATGTTCTCTTTTACTTACATATTATATAGAAAAAAAAGAGAGCACACGTGTGCACACACACACTTTTCCTGCTCTCCAAATTGCAACTGTGATCAATGCTTTTGGAGCTAGAAAGAGATTAAAATGGCACTAGAGGCTCAAACTTTGCATTAGTAGAAGTGAGCTTTTGGGCTACCATAGGTCTGAAAAAGGTTTACAGGGAGGGATGTGTTGTGCTCTGACAGTGTCCACCACAACTAGTCCCCCTCGGCCCCAGGGTCAGGGTACCAGGGAGTAGAGGAGAGAGTGGCAAGGGCATAAGACTCAAGGATACAAAGCTATGAGTCCAAACTCACCAACTGCTCAGAGTATTCCTCTGTCACTTAGCATGTTATTATCTTTGTACTTTCTGACAGTAGTAAACTAATATTTTATTCAAGCCCTGCCAGAACTGAAGGCTATCTTAACATGTCATTAACCACAATCTCCTCTGAAAAATTAACAGAGACACAGCTTCAAACAACATGGCATTACAATGATTGACTTTTACATGGGGTCCATTAAGTCAAAAGCTGCTTGTTTTTCTCATAGCTTATCAAAACTCAGCTACAAGGCTAATGCACAGATTTTGGAATTCATACCATCACAATTTACCCAAATATAGAACTGTGTATTAAATAATTTCAGCCTTAACGTACAGAAACATTTAAACTTAAAGGGCAAACACTAAGAGTTCAATTTTAATTACATCATGAGTTTAGCCCCTGACCCTTTACCTCCTATTTTAAGATTTCCTACTCATTTAAACCAAAGATATACAGAATGCCAAACCAATAAGGTCAAATTATTTCCTCATCTGGATCATAATGAAGTACTTATCTTTTGAAGTTCTGAGTGCTCTCATGGCACTCAGAATAGTTCAACATTTAACTGTTGACCCAGAGTACTTGCTCTGGAGTCACCAGACTCATGATGAATTTCACTTTCAAACTACTGAAAAATAATTCTCGTTAAAGAAGCCAAAACAAATAACCAGGACACGCTGATATTAACCACACAATCTAAATCTTTGACAGAACACTCACAGGAAACATATGAATCTTCCTTAAATCCTGGGAGGAATGGAAAGCTACTAGGTCTTACGGTCACTGACTGTGACTCCCCAAGGCTTAGCAGTGGTATGAATATATTATAACTTTGGAGTTAATATGCCAAGTGTGAGGCTGCTTAAACTTAGAAAGGTCAAATGATTTTTGCCTTCTTACATTTTGTTGAAAATTTCCTACTTCAACACTATTTATAGGGCTGAGCAAAGCAGTTTGGTGATTGTGCATACTCGTATGCACATCTGTATGGGGATGAGTAGGCAAAAAGAAAACAAAACAGAATAGAAGAACGCATAACTCAAAGCCTGTACACTTCAGTGCTCAAGGACATGACATTTTTTGTTGTATTCCTTTTCCCTGCACTTACTGTAAGTGGGAATGAGTCAGTCTGACTTAGATATCTAACAATACTTTTAGATACCAAGAGGAACAGCCCTCTTCAATATGTGTTTAAGTTCTCTGTATGGTCTGTGTGAAGAGAAGCCCCTTTGCTTTGACAGAAAGAGAAATCTAGGCTAACTTAATGTCAGTTAGGTCTGAGACATTTTCTGTCCCTATGACATCAAGGTAGAGAGATCAATTGTTGATGATCTGTTAGATATCCGGGAAACAGAAAAAGATAACAGTCAGTTTGGAAAAGGAGGAACCAATACTCCAGGTGTGTCCATGTCTCCATCTAGATGTCTCATAATGGCTCTTATTACTGCAACATCTTAACAGAGAGACTGAAAACTGCAGTGCCCATTTACCTAAAGTGCAAAAGCTCAGAATTTACATAAAGCAACTTATTTCTTTGGGCAAATGGATAGCTTGCTTGGTTCTTTGTCTATTTATTTACAATTATTTTGCCTTTTGCTTGTAAAGGAGAGCAAATTCTGCAATGGCTGCAAGTAGTTAGGTGAATAAATGTCATGTCAATCATGACAGCATGATCGGAGGAAAAACCTAAAGCAAAGGAAAAAAAGGATGTGTGACAGATAACAAGATGAATACATATGTCATCTCATGCAGTACCACATTATATAAGGAAATTAATATTATAAAAGTGTGTCATCAAATTCATCAGTTGCTTCAGCACTACTGCTCTACAGCTGTCATCAGCCAAACACCTTGAAAATGCTGAACTCTGTATTTCAGTACAGCCCACAGCATACAAGTTATCCCTATGCATACACAGATTTCTGATTTACATTCTGGTTTGTTGAGTTGTTCTCTTCTTCGGTTTCATATTATTATATCAGTTGAAGTAGATCCTGACTATGATTATCGAAGTAGTTTCACGAGGAAGGATTCAAAAAATCCTCCTACCCCCAACTCCTTTCACATGCACTAAGTCATGATAAACTACCAGGTAACTTGAATAACTTGCAGATAAAACTTCAAGATAGTTTGAATTCAGTTGTCACACTGCTGAAGGGGTCTGTACTTTCAGTCTATCCTGAAAGTCGTGCTGAAACTATCCTCACAAGGCTGCACAAACTGCAGGCCTGCAATGGTGGCCCCAGATTTGGCTGAAAGTCCTTTTCCTTGTCCCAGGGTGCTCGCTGTACGTTGCACAGCTGGTATGTTGTTTGGCCATTGAGCATGTAAGGCAGGCAAGTGGATGGAACTTGCCAAGCTGAGCCCAGGGACAGCATTATTTCAGAGCAGCCTGTGTGATACCAGCCATGCAACACCCATCTGGTACATTGTCATTTTCTGCTTTCCATAGGCAGCTTCCCTGGCCTCCCTGGAAAGGGTTCAACTTGTTTATTGTCCTTGGACTCACTACATTTCCTAAAGGTAAGCACAACACTCTTAATGTGCTGCTGAAGTATCTTGTCTTTTATAAAATTCTGCCTCCACATCTATTCTTTTTTGTAGGGAACAGATGTATCCACGAACCTCACCCTTGCTCTAAGGCACTGTAAGTTAACTGACAACAGCCTGAGGACTAAATGTAAATGTATGAATGTGCAATGAAATTTTTTAGAGATATTGTTAACTTCTTAAGAATGCACACTTTGAATACTAATTAAACATCTGAAATGCTACCTGTCTAAGTCCAGCAGATAAGATTTCATTACAAATTGTGTCCTTTAACATTTTCACACCCACAGTTCAGCTCAACGTTTAATGCTCGTCTTCCGGATTTCTTTTCTCTGGAATCTAACCACAAGCAACAGAGATGATAAAAATGGGGCAGTACATATTTGAGGTTAAGTGATGCTTATATTTTTGGGTCTTATATAAAATATTGAATCTTAAATAAAGTGTGTTTAAAAAAATAAAATACTGTTTCTTATATAAAATATGTTAAGAACTCAAATTTAAATTCTAGACACATAAGGCCATAAAACCTCCCTCTTGTGCTAAATTATAGGATGTGGTTCACAGCAGAATGAAAGGACTGACTAGCCAAAATGAAATCCTAACCACAAGTTGAGACACTGTGGTGGGAAGGTTTCTTTGGGCTGCAGCTTTGAGATGGAAGTATCTTCTGTCAAATTCTAAATGATATTATGAATGGAAAAAGTGGTGGATTCTTGAGGGTAAGAAAACACATAAATCTGACTTCAGGCAGTAACAGATGGACAACTTATCTGCACCTCCGGACATGGGTTTTGTTACCAGTTCTGCCAGTAACTCTAGGTTGCCTACGCAGACCAACTCTTTCTGCTTCTTTTCTCAGCTGGGTACACTTTTTTGAGCAAATGTTTTATTAACCCAGGATATAATTCCAGTTATGAATTAATGCCAGGAAGATATGGCAAAAAATAGTATTTTAAAAATCAGATATTTCTGTGTGGATGTATTTTTTTTTTTAATTTTGAAACCTTACTTTATTCCAAAATTTGCCTATACTTTAACAATGAAAAGGACCAATTCCCACAACATTTTGTTTCAGGTCAAACTATTGTGATTATACTATTTTATTATTACAATTCTAACTGTTAATCTTATAAAATATCCCTAATATTTTCTTATGAAAATATTGCATTTCAAGTCAGCCAAGAAAGGTGTCTAACAGAGCGCAGCTTTGATAAGCAACCCAAAACAGATAAACAGATACCCAACTTTAGCTATCATCTAAAATTAGGTAAGGTAAACACTCCCCTTAGCATACAGCCCAACAGAATTTATTCAGCAGACACAAGCTATATGCTGAACTAGCTCAAAACTTGATGGCTGTGCTATCTCATGCTAATACTAACACCAACCCACAGCTAACCATAGCTCATGCCTCCTAACCTGCACTGCTGGGATACAAGATGGATATTTTTCAAAAGAACTGGCCAATTCTGGCCAATTTTCCAGGGTTTGTGAGAAGAAGGTACGAACAGTTAATGCTGAATGTGTTCCCTTTAGGAGTTTGCTTTTTGTCTGTCTCCTATTGGTAGGGCAGGGAGCTGCCATTTTTGCCTCCTTGCAAGCCCTTCTCAGTGTATACCACATGGGCCATAAATATTTCTGAGGATCGGGCCTAAATGTCCTTATTTGCTGCTAATATGCATTATTGTTAGCAAAGGATAACTTCCCCCCAGTTAGTTAGAATAGTGTTTTATGTAATATCATGTCCATTTATTTTGCTGAAAATTTACTTTCAGCTTTGCTGGGACATGACTAGGAACAGGGATGTTACCATAGCTAATACAAAATCCCTGTAACATTTAACGAGGCTTCAGTGCTTGTCTTTTTGTGTATATGGGAATTTTGCAAAGTTAAATTTACAACTTTGAGTTATTTTCATTCTATTTTTTTCCAAGAACAAGCTGAGTTTTCAAAACCTCAGAGTTTTTTATCTTTTTTTATCAGTTATACGTAACCTACCCTAAGATGTGAGCCAATGGATTTCTAATGCTTTTTCAATTTGTGTGTCACAATAGTCACAGCATGGACTGATGACTTCCAGTCTCTGTGCCAGCCACATTGCACAAAAGGCATTAATGTTATATAGTAAGAAAAAGAATTACAATAGCATTTAGTAATTCACTGAAACCAACATCACTTTTCTAAACAATGAGGATGACTTGCATAACTGCATGATACAAATAACAGTATATACTAACACATCTGCAGAACATTCGAGCCAAACAGTGTAAAAGGGTTCAGCAATAGAAGCACTGGATGGCAGGAAGGAACTTGTCAGAAGGTCTTTTTTGCCCCCTTGAATCCTAAGTATGGTAACCACACCTAGATCAATCCCCACAGATATTTGACCAATCTGTTCTTAAAGCCCTGCAGTGGTGGGTGGGTACGTTGCACCACTTCCAGACAATGTTTCTGATACTTAATTTGTTTTATCTTTGTGTAGTTTAAGCCTATAATGTCTTCTTCTATAAAATGTGGATACAGAGAATACATTATTTCTTTACTACAGCTTCAGTTTTCTCTTTTAAATACTCTTATTCCTTCAGACTTTCCTTACGGGGAATATTTCCTAATCTTCTGACCCTTCTTATTTCTTTCTGCACATTCCTTAACACTTCTAAGTATAACAGAGGACAAATTCACATATATCTTATCATCTGTGCTCCTTCTAATGTGACCACATACAATATTGACTTTTGCACAGTAATATGATATTGTCCAGTCTGTTAGTCTTGTTTTAATCCCCCCTGCAGAACTATTATTTTAATCATTTTCAATTCATAGAATCATAGAACAGTTTGGGTTAGAAGGGACCTTTAAAGGTCAGCTAGTCCAACCCGCCTGCCATGGGCAGGGACATCTTCAACTAGATCAGGTTGCTCAGAGTCCCGACCAACCTGACCTTGAATGTTTCCACAGATGGGGCATCTATCACCTCTCTGGGCAACCTCTGCCAATGTTTCACCACCCTCATTGTAAAAAAAATTCTTCCTTATATCTAGTCTAAATCTACCAATTCCAATATATACCTGGTTGATTATTTCTGCTTACTTAGAACCTTACACTTTTTCTTACTGAACTGTTTTATTTTTTACAGAAATAATTTCTCGTTTGCCAAAACCATCCTGAATTCTAATTGTGTCCTGCAACAGCCTTGTGATCCCCCCAGCTTTGTGTTGTCTACAGATTTAACATGCCCTCCCTCTATTTAATCCTAAATATCATGAATTAATACACCGATTGGGATAGACACCTGCAGAATTGCTCATTTCTGTTTGATTCATTCATCCTGAGTACTGTTAGCAACTACTCTGAGTGTGGTTTTCTTTCACTGTATTTTGAGTGACAGTTTGTGAAATCTTACAAAACTCAAGCTATATGATATGTACTGCTTTTCCCCAACATACAGAGCTTGCTATCTGCTGATGAATGAAAATTATATTGTTATGACAAGATTTGTTCTTGACAAATCCTGGTAGGCTGCTATTCACGCTATTCACATTTTCTTCTAGGTGCTTACAAGCAGAATGTTTGATTATTTTCTTCAGGATCCTCCGAGGTGTGAAAAAGTATAGATTTCTTTTATTTGAAAAAGGAGAATAGATAATGGAAAGGAAATGCTGTAAAATGAGTTGATAACAGTTTCCAGATAAAATCAGAGGAAAAGATACTTGATTTGATAGATTTGGGACATACATTTGTTGTGTGTGACTGATGACAAAAGGCTTCAGCACTTTATTTCTTTTTTTTTCTCCTCCCTGTATCTCTGGGAGCTGATCCAAAACACAGCCTGTACACAAAAGTGGTCATTTTCAATTAATGTTTTCCTGTGAGCATTAGTAGCGGATGCATATGCACTTCCTTCAGTCAATGTCACTAGCTTGAGCAAGGGTGGGAAATTACTAAAAAGTAGACAATAAAAGACTGTCAGGATATTTTGAATTTGTTTCCAGCTCTGAAACTCATACCTCATACCATGCTCTCTCACCACGTATCTTTTTGAAACTAGGTAGAGAAGACTTTTTCAAGTAAGAATTCTGGGCATTGCTTCAGTGCTTATAAGCAAAAATGACAAGCAAACAGTGTTTTCACTCAGGGACAGTGAAAGAAGATGAAAATGGTATGGAAAAATATGAAAGCTAAGAAAGAAAAAAGATCTTATTATGGAAATGATTAAAGGAGAACTCAAATTATTTCTGTCGCATCATAATAAAGCTCATATATGCCTCTCTCAAAGCTTGCATGATGAGCAAAGCCAATATTGAAACTTCCTGAATGTTCAAAGTAGACCTAGTGGGGTCCTTCCCAACTGAGTGTTTTTAAATGGATGCATAGATACTTTTCTCAAACACAGAATGGTTCATAAAGGCAAATCATTTTAGTGAAGTTTATGTCTGACATTCCATTTCCTGAGAACCCGTGTCTCTGGTCTGATTAGAAAAATGGGGAAAAACTCTTGTTTTTCCCTGTTTTTTGCCTTCTCCCAAAATGGCTCCAATAGTTAGCTGGCGAAGCAGGAGGAAATTGGCTTTCTTCTCTAGTGAGGTCTTGGGAGAAATGTTAGCTCAAAGAGTTCTTAGAATCTGAGCTGGATCCTTTGTTTTTCCCTAAGCTTCATGAATCTAGAAACAAGAAAAGGCGTCCCACTGGCTAAGGAATGAGAAAGATGGTTTTTGAAAAGGAGCTTTTGCAGAAAGAACAATAATAGATTGGTGGCCTCTCTAGGTATCAACAAACTGTTTAGGAGACACGAGCATCTTAGAAGGAAGGGTGGGAATTAGCTAAACTTCTTTACAGCTGATTGCAATTATTTAGCATTGTAAAGTAATTTCAGATATCTGCATGGCTGGAAAGTAAATTTCATTTCTGAGAAAATTAAAAGGGTTATACTCTCAAAGAACAAAGTGGGAATCAGGCAAATTTGCAAAATATTTAAAGAACAATGCTTTATATATTTTCAAAATATTATGAGAAAGGAATACAAAAGATATGGCTGGGACATAGAAACCCCATAAATCTGCAGAGGATGCAGAGAAATGTCATCGTAAGCTGTTTCATAAGTATATTATTCTTGGTATGTTATTCAGCGGTTTGTTATTTAGCAGCAGCTCTTGTTTTTGAACAACACTGTAAGTTTTCCAACTTTCACAGATGAAGAAAAGGACTAATTTCTGAAGCAGATAAAGGAGACCAAGGCTCATGCAACTATGCTAGCAGTGAAAAATTGAACTTCCTTTGAGAGGCAAAGGATTGACAACTGAATATTATTACAGCTTAATGATATTCTCAGCTGTGTTCAATGGCTTAACGATAGACACTTTAAGATCCTCCCTGCATATAAGAATCAATAGAACAATCCTACTGCTTATGAGGTTTTGGGAAGATGTAGTGCTAAACAACAGAAGATTGCTAGAAATCAAAAATTTCCTTTTGAATTTCTATTGCAAAGTGATCAATGGAGAAATGGGAGAGGTGTGCATTATTATAACTGTCCTATCCAGTGAAAGACCAGAAGCAGAATAGTTAGTTAAAGGTAGTTTATATATTGCTAGAAAGAAGCCTTTGAAACTGGTGCCAAGGCGAATGGATTGGTTCAAATCCTTTGATACTGTGAGTTGTTCTTGTTTCAGGTTAGTCTGGTGTTAGTGTTGTATTCCTCTTGAGCTTAATGATTGCAGATCTTGATCTGTACACATCTTACACACATGGTGCATACTAGTAATGAAGGGGTAAAGAGGTATTCTTAATGTGCTTTAGGATATGGAAAGTTTTTTCTTTGAGCTTATGCAAGTATATTTTTACTCAAATCAGTAACAGAGGCTTAATAAGCAGAAGTTTAAATGAGCAGGGGAGAAAAATTTCGTCTTGCCAGCCAGCTTGTTTGTACTGACAGTTAATGTCACAAACCTAGTTGGTAGCAAATAAAATGGTGGCAGATTTTTTTGCATTTTCTGCAAATATTCAGCTGCATCTGGGCAGTACACAATATGAAGTGTAAGGCTTCGAGGGTAGATATTTCATGCTTCCCTCTTTTTTTTCTGCCAGAAGGCCTCACACATTGTGACAAGCCCGTAAACTTCGATAATATTTTATTACCAATCCTCATTAATGTTTTAGTAGTTGAATTGAAAGGGGAAATAATTTTGCCTCCTGCCAGTCTGGGGTGAAGATGTGGAAGGTATAGAACCTGGCACTGGCATAAAGGACAATTAAAACACTTCTGTCAGTACAATATGTGACGTGTATCCTCCATCCAGAAAACAGTTGGTAAATTGACAGGCTAAATTAGTAGACTTCTAAGAAATGTAAACCTCTGTAACCACGTTAATGGACTCTCTCAGTCACCCCATTGTGACTTTTGAATTCGTTGGCCTGTTCCAGCTGGATGTCAACAGGAAGGAACATTAGAGATACTAAATTCCTGCAGGTTTCCTAAAAGAGATGGATGATTGAGATCTGAAGAAAATTCTGGAGTGTGAGATCAACAATATTACTAGATACCAGAGAACTCATACAAAAAGAGGATATTACGAGGGCATCAGCCTCTTCAAAAGCTTTGATGAACGTTCGTAACATTAAAAACAGAGGAAATTCAATCATGATGCACACAGCTGTGTAGAAATCAGATTTCATAAATTTCACTGCTCACAGAACAATTTGACAAGGGATGCCCTATGACAAGAGCAAAGTTGATGGTGGAGTGTTGAGGGCCACACATGAGCAAGCTTCTTGACAGTGAAGCAGCACAGGTGGAGGACAGGCAGGCTGCCCTGACGCAGGAGACACCTCTGCATAGACCCCTGGCTCTACTGCTACATGGCATTCAGCTTCAGGCATCTGAATCAGGAGCTGACTCCCACCTCTTACATACATATATATGTACACATATATTTATATATAGCACAGATCATCTCAATCTGTTTTATCAGGGCAAACCCTGAGAGTCTGCTCTAGGCAGAGAAGTTACTGGTTTGTTTATATTGCTCCTTTAATGTTTATATATATATATAGCGCAGATCATCTCAATCTGTTTTATCAAGGGCAAACCCATTAATTGTCCCCTGAGAGTCTGCTCTAGGCAGAGAAGTTACTGGTTTGTTTATATTGCTCCTTTAATGTTTATATATTTGTTAACTTCATAAATTAAATTGCATAGCCAAATGTAAAGATAATTGGCTATGGGGATTTCTAGACCTTGGAAGATAAGACTACCTCAATTAAAAAACGTTCCATTTGTTGAACCTCTCAGTCTTCTTAATAGATTTATACTACTGGCCCCAGAGCTGATTCTTAACCTGTTTTCAAGCACGGAAAGGCTGTTAAAATCTTTAGTTGAAACTATCTGTGTAGTTGTTGAGTTGTCAGGAAGTAAAAGCAGGTAGGTTTGGCAAAAAGGACTCTCCACGCATGGAGGGTTATGGAGATGACAGTCCAGGACCACTAATTGTAGAAGGCAGAGATTTTGGACATTTTCTTTTTTTATTTGTATGCTTGTAAACTTGGGTGAGTGCTGTGAAGTGGGGCTCAATAAATATAAAAAGAAGGGAAAGTAAAGCAGCACTGAAAATGTGACCTCTTGAAGAGTAATCTGACTTTTCCACAGACCTCATTTTTGCATTAATCTTCTAAAGGTTTTGATTTATTTTAGATTTTCTGAAGATTTTGATTTACTTTAGATTTTAAAATGTTTATTGCTAATCTGCACTCATCATTCCAAATCTATAACACTTAAAGTTTGGGTAGAAGTTTGTTTCACCAATTGTCTTTGAACTAAATCTGTGTTTATCATCATCAATGTTTTCTGAACTTCTGCAAACTGCTAAAACGGAGGATTAGATTCACAGCTGGTGTAAGTCATCATCGATTACATTACCTGTCAGGACTCTATCCATAAGGATCCTCCTAGTGAGTTGTTTTTTTTTATGTTGCCAGTAAAAAATGGCTCATCACTTTGTACAAGTCAAGAAACTATCACGTTCCCCCTTATTTTGGCATGCTTCTTTTGCTACCACTTCAGCTTTGGAATATTATAATTTAGCATTTGTTACAATGTAATGGGTGCATTGCCTACCTCAATATTGAAATTGCTACCAGCTCTATTTATGGCACCAGCATACCAGCTTCTGGAGTCTTTCTTTAGTAATTGTCACAGGTTTTTCTACACAGCCCACCCGACCTCCGATGCACATAAACACAGACAATTTGGGTTTATTGCCAAGACGTAATGACACTTACGTGCAGCTTTTTTTGAATTTGAAAATAATCAGCATCCCTCTAAAACATCAAAGAACAATACATTTGTAAATCCATATCTCCATCTCATACGCAATTAGTCATCTCCACCTTTATGGTACACCTCTCCTTAAGAACTACATGTTGTTTTCATGTGCCCAAATGATTATATGAAAGACTGAACATATGGATAGGCTACTATATCTATTTCATCAATAAACTGAAATATCCCCTACACAGCCTTTCACATTCAGCTCTGTCTATCAATATTTTAAAACGTGTCAGAAAATTCTAATTAATCAAATGCCACTGGGAAAAAAAATACTTAGCTACCCACTCAGGCAGCTAGGAGTAGGAATAACCAATTTCGTGCCCTCACATTCCACTTCAAGACTGTGTACTTCAAGCCCGACAAAATAGCTTTGCACTGCCTCCTCCATACTCATTACTAGCTAGACTGTCATTAACCAGAACATTCAAAAAAGGCACTTAGTCCATGAACTTCTGTGGGAGACATTTTCAAAACAAAAATGATGCTTTAATCTCAACAGATGAAGAGCATTACACAAGTGATTGTGACTGGTATTTTCCAAAGTTACTGGAGAAAGAGTTTTAGATAAGAAAAACTACAAGGCATCACGCAATGTCCATAAAATCTTTCTCTTTCTTTCTGCCCCTGCTTCACCAATATAAGTCCCAGTTCTGTAAGCAGGTGAAAATTCAAAATAACATCTTAAAACAACAGGTCCAACATCTTTGTAGTTAAAGTCCATTGCAGGTGTGCTGGGCCTACAACCTGTATGAATTCCCCTGGTCCTCTCCATGATGACCCACACTGTTACCAGGCAGAGGTGCAATCCCAACATAGCAGCTTCCTCATGAACACTATTGGGTTGTGGGGCAATGCAGGGTGGGGAAAATTATATCATCCCATGAGGTTTGGAAGGAAAATAATGTACCGAAACTGACTGAATGCTCTGCACGTACTAAGAGGAGCCTGACTGAGACTGAAGTTGGGCTATGAGCGCAGCTCCAGAGAAGAGCACTGGCTCCTTCTCAGGACCCTGGGACTCCTCAAAGGGCAATTTCAAGAAGTACAAAGATATTAAGAGACATGAAAGGGTCATGAGGCCACACGTGGGGAATTTCCTAGGAGACAGGAGCTCTCTCAGACCTGATAGGAGCTCTGTCAGAAGTGCAGAATCTAGGCTGCCAGCATCTCAGGAATGGAAAATGACTCTTTAGGCTCTGTGCTGTGCTGTTTTCATGCTGTTTCCTGACTTTTCACCTTTGAACTTTTTATCTACTTCTGGGAATGCTGCCAGACTGAAGGTACTTTGCCTGCAAAACTGTCTAGCCTTGCTGTCTGTGTCCTCTCCCAGATAGTTTAGGTGAGTGCCTGAACATCCACGTAGCAGCCTGCCCCAGTGGCCTACAAATTATACTGTACAACATCCTCACACAGGACCATTCCTTCCTCCTGGCTGTTCTCTTACATCCTTTCATTCTCTCCAAAACTACATGGCAATACTGCTAAAAAAAATCAGATACTGAGACACATTTTGGCATAAGATCAATCATTGTTTATTCTGATGAGAATTGCATGCAGTAGATTCAAGTGAAAGATGACTTGTATTGTCAACACCTCTTCTCTTCTGCCTTCCCTCAAATAATAATCAATCAACTAAATGCATCAAGATTTATAAAATACAACTTTAGCTTGTGACAGCAAAATAATGCTCCCTCTCTCCCCACCTCCCTAAAGACCCAAGATAGCAAGCTTTCCTACTGATCCACCTGGATAACTCTTCCTGTGCAGGAGTTCACAGTGGCTGCTAATACACTGAGTAGCACATAAATGCCAGAGCAAGCTCTGAGGTGCTGGTCTGCCTATCATCCAGATCAGGGGGCTGGCCAGACCTCCCTGTAGCTTTCTGCTAGTTCTTTCAACACCCAGATGTGGGATGATGTACTGGTGCCTCCCTGGGAGAAGATGCTGCCACTACACGACCTGGGACCTGCGAACTCCAAAATGTCCTGGATACTCTTGTTCACACATAGCTAAAATGTCCATGGCAAGCACTGTGCATGTGGCATACAGCAGCATTAGGATATGTTTGGCTGGGTTAGATCCCTGGACTCACATCCGGTGTGCAAAGTATCAGAGCTGCCATCTTCTTACATACCACTTCTCACCTCACCCATCTCTTCCAGATGCCATTTTCCTTATAACATAAAAGCACATAATCACAGCTTGCTGTCCTTACTCCCTACATTAAACTTTTAATCTCTTTCATTTTGATCCTTTCCCTCAGAGGTAAAGGCTAAAACATACCACCTCTTTTACCCAGCTGCTCAAGAACATCCCAGTTGTAAAGCCTACCATGACCAGAGAGGCTACTAAAGAGGCCCTTAAATATTGATGAAGAAGGGTTGCTTACCATCTGTCTGGACAGAAAATGGTAACTATCCTTATGCTTTTCCTGAGGGAGTCTCAGAACCTGGTAGTGAAATCAGAAATTTGAATCCACAGTTTTGAGTGCAGCCCAAATGGTAGCTAACCAGGTTTGTAAAAGCACGGGAATTATGGGGAGAATTGAGGTGGTGGAAGAGGATTCTGCAAAGCACTTTGGGGTGAGTGGACATTTCCAGGTCCACTCTAACCAGGTGGCATTGGCAATCCCTGCTGAGATCATCTCCATCTTAGCATCATAGCATCATAGAATGGCTTGGGTTGTAAGGGACATTTAAAGATCATCTAGTCCATCCCCATCTTAACTAACTTCTAGCCTTGAAAAGGCAGTAAAAATTCATGAAGGTGCTGAGATGCTAATTCAGTATCTTGCTAACCACATGCCAGACTCTTTTACCCTGTCTCTGGTACCCATATGCAATAGGCACCAAGCAATATCCTGCATGTCTTTCAGTCCTTCAGAAATGTCTGTCCGTACCTTTGAAGTTTCGGACATTTGGGTTTTTTCTGTTCTAACAAATACTTTTTTCCCCAATATTTAGCCAAGGGGTTGAACTTAGCCTTTCTTGGGCCTTTGAGAAACTGCCAAGAAAATGCATGAAAACCGATGAAATAAAACTGTCTATGCCATACACTTGTATTTTTAGAGGTCAACAATGTCTGAAGTCCTCATTGAAGAAGCTGAGGCCTCACTTCCTGGTTTGACTTTGACTGGCAGGGACTGTGACTGAGTCTGTGGGGGTGAGCAAGCAGCAGAAACAGAGGTTGCAAATATGAGATGGAGAAATTCAACATGTATAACTTTTCTTAGCACAACAAGTAGAAGACAGGGATTTTTCATAAAGTAGTTTATGATGTGACCTTACTGGTTGTCCCAGGAGAGCGAACAAGCTATGAAAGGTGCAGGAGGTGGGTATGGTCTCTTTTCAGCTTCCTACTTCCAGCCCTGTGCCAGCAATTTCTTCTTTTCCCTGCACGTGGTATGACAGCACAGCACACAGAAAGAGAAAGGAGTCAAGCTGATCCCAAAGACCTTCTGTCTCCCCTTCAGGAAATGAAATGCACTTTTCACAGCATTCTTGCAGAGGTGGAGTTAATTGAAGCAATTCTTACAAAGGTTTCCTAAGCCAGTGCATCAGAAAGTATGCACTGACTCTTATGCATTGACTGTTCTGCTAATGTTGACCAAACAAGAAATGAGAAAAATTTAGATATCATGTACCTTGCTGGGACACCCTGGAAATGCAGAGGTGATGTACAAGGAACTGATGCACTACAGGCAGAAAGATCTTCCTGTTAATAGAGAAACCTGCCTGGATAGCGGACAGGAGACAGGGATAGAAGTCTCACTGAGGACACCAGCACCTCTGGGGAAGACAGAGTAAGGGTGACATTTGATCTGTGCATCCAAAGCACCCATAGACTGAGTAATCTGCTACATAGCAGATTTACCTCCCAAACTGCCTTGATGGCTACTACCTTTCCGGTTCCAAACTGACTGGAGGAAAGCTGCAGGGGCTGGTGTCTGCCAGCTTCCACTTTCTTACCATGACCCTCCCTCTGTGCCCAGCAGTGTTTTCACATTAATTGACTTCCACACCACAGAAGGAGTGAACCGGGGACATATCACTGTGATCACTTCCCTCCCTCTTCTAAAGTTCTCCCTCCTCTAGCAATTCCTTTATGTTTGCAAATTCCAGTCTGGCATTAGCACAGTATTTTTTTCAGACATCTGCAGAAAGCTGTCCCTAGGGTGTCCACCTATAAAAATATCCACAGTATCACAAGACTGACATCGAATAGTGAACAGGAAGGCGTAAAAGCACCACCATGTGCTTTTGCTAGCCAGGCAATGCCTGTAAACATTGCAGTCAGGTTCCCATGCCCTAAATCTAGACTGTCAGCTAATACAGATTCAAGCTATACACACTGTCAGCTAATACACAGATTCAAGTTTAATAACTGAGACTTCAGCTTCACTTATGTGCTTTGTAGCATCCTTAGAAGACAGCTACACCTCTGCTTCAGTCTTCCCTAAATATACATGCGTATCTAGGTGGTCAACCACCCAGTCAGAGATCGATGCCTGGTTTCCTCAAGCAGTAGAGCACGCTGTGATTTAGATAAAGGTATTCTACTCATTTTTTAATGCTACCTAATCCCCACCCCATCTGTGGATGCTGCATGCAACTTAACAAGATAAAAACATTTTCTGCAGATATTGAATTTTAAAGAACAGCTTTTTTCCCCTCTTAATTTGGCATTCAGCTATCCATCAGGGTAAGCAACAAGTGACTTGGCAGATAATTCAGGACATATGGCTTTGAAGAAGTGGTAGTTTAAAAGTACTTGGACAAGTTGCCTCAACTCATTCACCTTAATTTGTGTTACTCTCTTTTACATGTGCTCTAGCAGCTGGTCTAACTAAAAAAAAGTGTAGAAAATATAATGCATGTGACAAAATAACCTTTTCCAGAGTTGTATTAATGTATACCACAAAAACCTCACTCACAAACTGAGTAACAGGAGTCAAATACAATTCAAAGCTGTTAGACGTACATGCCTCAGCTGTAGTCACCAGGTGGCACCAGATGTATCCATATATTGATAATCAGCTTAAAACCACTGTAACCCACGTGGTCTTTGAAATGCAAAGCACGTCACGTATGGACATTAAGTAGAGCCCAACAGCTGAATGGTCAGTAGACTAGAGAGTTTAGATATAACTTCAACATGATCTGACTGTTTGGGTTTTTTTTGTTTGGTTTGGTTTGGGTTTTTTGAGGAGGAATTATTAAAGAGTAAGATTCAGTGGCATCTCCTAATATTGAAGGTACTGGTTGGAAAACCTTTCCAAAAATTCAGAAATATATTATTTTAACTAAATGCATTGATTCTTGGTCAGAATTAACACCTTTTTACATTTTTCCCCTCTTCTTTTTAAACATTTAAATGCTTAAAGAATTAAATTTTGGAGAAAAATCAGTTCTTTCAAAACACACATTTCAGCTGCCCTGAAGAACTGTAGCTTTCTGTCGATACAAGAGGACTTTTTTTTCTGGCCTTCTGACATTGTCAATGAGCTCTTGAATTATGTAGGAAATCCTATGGCTTAAAAATTCTGTCATTTTACATATATAATCACATTATTTTATGAGGGTGAAGCTGAAATTAGCTATGCATCATACACACTATATTATCTCGTGAATATAAAAAATAGTGAGAGCTAATTCATTTACTTGTAAATCATGAGTCATATCGGGTTTTTTCTGCATTTGAATGTTCATAACTTTGATCACTAATGAAATATTTGGGAATCTAAACTGTTTCTTGAGCTTGGCAGTATTTAGCCAATGTATTTTTCTTATTCTTTATTATCTGTCTCCTCTGTGAATAACTTGTCATCAGGGGCAAAAAAAACCCCAAACAACAGCAAAAGGGTGAAATCTTGACCTCACTGAATCAATGGCAAAACTCCCACTAACTTCAAGGGGCCAGGATTTTACCACACATGACCAGCTTTACACAAAGAAGGAAAACCAAACAGGCCATGATATCATGTTACTAAAAGCACAGAGTCTGAAAATGAATCATCATCTAAACAATATGGCAAATGTTTACAAATAAAAAGTAATCAAAAAAAGTCAAACTGTAGTTTGAAATGGAGTTTCAAAAGGAACTTGGTTCTCCAGGGCAAAAGCGTTATCTTTCTGTCTAAACACTGAAAATACAAATTTTAGTATATAATTCTAAGCATCCAGATTTCATATCTTTAGCCTATTGTAATGATTTTTCAGCCAGCAGGTACTTTTGATTATATTAAATATTCACAGTTGTATCTGCTTCATTACAGGAAAATGATTATTGCAAAAATGTAATCCACATTTACATTCTCTTCCGCATGACTTGTTCCTAAAAATGAACCAACGTGATTATCTACATATACGACACCCATAGAAGCTTAATGGTTTTGGGGTCCCCAGTGCAAACAATGGCATGCATGTGTAAATAATTGATTTGTTTAAAGGCCATTTTTTGCAAGCACTGGCTTGCAGGCAATATTTGCATTTGCAGTGGGCAAGCCTAGCCTCGTACAGACACAAAAGGAGATGTCTTCGTTTCAAATGATTCATGATTATTCTTCATGCTTTACAGTAATGGGAAGACCCTCAGCAAGTGCAGCTGTGAAAAGAGAATATAACTTAGTTTTTGGAAAACACTTTGCCACACTAAATCTGAGAAGTATGTTAACGCTATTATCCCACAGGGAAACCAAGGAAGAGAAGGAGAAGCAGCACTCTTCGTACCAGCCAGCAGTGGTGTGTGGCACTGAAACAATGCGCTTAAGCTCCAGCCCAGAGAGCTAACCTCTAGTTTGGGAGTAAAGCAGTAATTTAAGACTGTAGTATGCACCCAAAAAGTAAGCCTATCTTTCATCTGCTATAGCATGAAGCTCACCTAAAACAAGTTTTACTATTTATATTCAAGCGTTTCCATTACAGTAGCTGTGGCACATACCAAAAAGTAGTCCTGAAAGTCCAAAGAACAGCCTGAAATTTAGGCACCTAGTGTAAGGTAAATTTGTGGACTCTCTCTCTCTAGCTAGTCCAAAAAGTGGTTTATGCCGTTTTAAGACAAGTAATTGAGAAAGACAGCATGAGTTGCTTTCCAGGGATCTCCATTTTTCTCCATCGGTAAGGGAAGCCCAGGCAGCCAGATCAAAGATGAGACACAGCTTTGGATGGCTACCATCAAGATGGCAACTTTGACTACAGAGGCTGGAGAATGTAGACACAGGTGGTTTAATTGGCTTGGCACAGGGCTGTGCACTGAGCCTTCTGGGTCCTGGTACATTGCATTGAGAAATTCTCATACATTGTATTCTCATCTGCACTATCAGTTGAAAATTAATGAAACGAGCCAAACATAAAGTGAAAGATGTCATTATAAAGGAGCTCTGCTTTTACTGTCTAGAAGAGAAGGCAGACACACACATTTGTACAAAGACCTACTATATTTCTTTCTTTCCATAACAAAAAAAGCATAGAATTCATGTTATTTTATCAGCAAAAATTATACTCTTTACCTATTATCTGCAATTCTATCCATAGCAAGTACATTATACTTGCTTAAAGTATATTGTATGCATTATCTTTGAAAGGGTTATAATAATTTCAACATGCTATTCATTGAAATACATTAACACAGTACCTATACTACATGAAAACTGAAATAGATTAAAATACAATACAATAGTATAACTATTTTTAAGGTGTTTCTTCCTGGTAGAGTCCTAGGAATATCAGAAGTTATGGGCTATGTTATCCTGTCTCCACTAATTTCTTAAAATGAGAAGGATATACAAGAGGCTAGCAATCTCAAGGCAGAGATGACTCAAGGCAGTGCAAGGGGAAGCAGAGTAAGTATCACATTTATCATTAATGAGACTGTATGTAGTGATTTTTTCCTTTGAGAGAAGACAAGGAGAAAGGGAGAGGATTTTGTACCTTTTTAGCTGTACTTGATAGGATGGAGACAGGGTTGAAGTTTCTGATCAATTGGGTCATGTCTCCCAGTGTTGCCTTGCTGAGTTGGGAGATGGTGACCCCCACATGGAGGGGTTGAAACCTTCACTGACTTAAAGGGAATTTCATAATTAATTCAAATGGACCACATCTTACCACTACTATTCTCTTTGGACGATCTGCATCTTTGAATGATTAAGGATTTCCCACTAATATCTGCAGGAATAATATTACCATCTCAGAGGTCTCACAAGCAAAACCTAACTGTTCTATCAACTTCCAGATTCTCCTGAGTGAGTTTATAATGGACACAAAGCTCTGACTTGAAGAAGTTTGACTTTTCTTACTGCACAGTCTTCCAAGAAGGGGCTTTTGTGCATGATCAGTTAAATGTGAGCCCAATTCTGGCTTTATATAGAAAGCAGTTAACAATTCACTCAGCTGAGAGTGGAAAACCTTGTTATTCAGGCTGGGGTTAAGAAGGATGTAGGATGTCGAGTGTGTAGACGAGTCAGTCAGCCCCACGCATTACGACTGCCTCCGCTAAGAAAAAAAGGAGGGTAATTGTCATAGGGGATTCCCTTCTGAGGGGGACGGAGGGCCCGATATGCCGGCCAGACCCATCCCACAGGGAAGTCTGCTGCCTCCCGGGGGCCCGGGTTAAGGACATTACCTAGTCTGGGAAATTGCCTAGTCTGGTACGGG